>NC_069804.1:14584817-14885499 GCF_027406575.1 Nycticebus coucang
GCAATTATAGGAGGTGCTCGATGTGACTTACATTCATCTTTTGTTATTGATATATATTGGGTATTACCATTTTAATACAGTCTTTTCCTTTCTTAAAATGTGTATACTTTGGGGGGCACTGTGTGTGTGTGTGTTTGATAAACTAACTGGATCAGAAGAATGTACACAGCAGTGGCGGCCATATCCCCTGGTACACCCTGGAGGTCACTTACCAACCTGGGCTTCCTGTGTTTCTCTGACCAAGGGAAGGTTTGAAGCAGGATAGAATGCCCCAGAATTTACGCCACAGAACAATTCTCAACCAAAGCAGGAAGAGAGTTGGTAGGGAAACACCCCAACCTTTTCGTCCTTTGGTAGGTGACACAGCTCTGGAGTGGACTCATTGTGGTGTCTCAGGGGGTCCCCAGCAAGAATGTGCTCCAGTTGCCTGCAGTGCTGTCCTTTATTGCCTTCTCTTCCTTCCCTGTCTCACTTCCCCACTTCCTCCCTGCGCTGCCCGGAATCACCTCTCAGATAAATTACTTGCACGTAAATCCTTGCCTCGGAGTCTGTTTGGGTGTGAATGATAATTTACGAAGCCACCGTATGACTGGAGTCAATGATCTCTTGCACTTGTCTTTGTCATTTTCTCCGATTCTCTGTGTATCTTCTATGCTACACAGTAGAATAATTGCTGGTCATGTCTAACTGTAGTTTGCAAATGGGATTTATAAATATTCTTCAAACTTTTTGACTCATAAACTGCTGGAAAAGTCTAACAAGTTATAAATATATGTTTCTACCTCCATAACATTTTTGGGGGAACAGCCTATGAACAACTTATGCCAGGACGTTTGTGCACCTAGTGAACTTTAACTGGGTTACTGCTTTCCTTTGTCGTTTTAAACATATCCGCTGGCACTGTAATGTCTCATCCTGTGTATTCCCCTTTACAGGTTCCCTTACAGGATTAGCACTGAGCTTGGAATTGCATCACCCTGCTGAAACTCATTTTAATTCCTTATGGGAAAGTGCCACAAGCTGTCCAGCAACTGATCGCATCTCTTTCCATTTTATTCCTAAGCTTCCACATCCTTCATATCCAGGATCAGGAATTTTACCTCTGAAATCTTCCCAATGTCAGTGGCTCTTTCCCTGGTTTCATTCCAGGCTGTGGTTTCTAGTCCTTCACTGATCCCATGTTTCACCTTGTCTCCCAAATCTCACTCAGATGGCCCCTTTAGGCACCGTGAGCCTTTTGAACATATAAAAGATCCCAAAGCACCAGGGAACTGCAGGGGTTGTATATATGGGTGAAAAGGGTAGGACATTCCGTACAGCAGACTCAGGGAAGAACAGGAATTTTACATCTGCCTAGGAACACACTGCATTCACCATAGCAGAGTGGATAGACAACAAAATTAACAATCTGATGATTTATTGGTTTTCTTCCTTAATTCCAATACCAGAAATCCCAGGTTACCTGGCTGACCACAGGACTATCAAAATACAAAACCATATGGCCTAGTGGTAGGCTTAGAAGACAGCCTACATGGGCTCAAATTCTGTCTTTGATGCAATAATATTAGTACCTGCCACATCAGATTGTTGTGAGAATACAAAGTGATAATTTAAGCAACCTCAGAGCCTAGTTACATGATCAATAGTAAGTGTGTTTTGTCTACTGTGGTGGTGGCTGTTCCTGTTAACAGGATCAATCTAATTGAAACCCAGGTACCAAATGGTCATATTCCTCTTTAATCCACATAGGAAAGAAATTCCCATATATTTGCAAGGCTAGACTTTGGGAAAATGTAAACATGTACAAGTCTGGCTGCCTACAGCCATTATCCCACAAGTATGTTCTCCACTTGGTGGAGGAACAAAAAAAATTCCTTTCTTTGGAAATAGAGGCTTCCTTCCATGATCAGAGGTAGGACTTTACATACAGAAAGGCGATCACATTGACTTCAATCCATACTAATGACCAAATGACAGATATTTGCTCTCTTCTGCAAAGCAGGCTTTGCTCCCGCAGGACAGTGGGTCCCTAGAAGGGGAGGACATGATGGACAGGAAATTCTCACTCCCTAAGAGATAACTTCCAAATTTTATTCAGAGGCAGTCCTGCCCAGATCCATGATCTGTTTCTTGATCTCTCTGAAGAAAAGGAGAAAAAGAAAAGTATGATTACACTTTGAAACATGGATCATGACCTAATTCCTTGGCCCGAGTTTAAAGCTTGCTTCCTTCTGAGACAGGAAGACCTCTGCTGCAAATCACTAGAAAGCTCCCTGAAACCTTAGTCAAATTTTCCAGAAAGTGTCCTCTGGGACAATGGACTCTAAAGTGACCTAATCTAACAAATGAAGGAGAAAAAGTACAAAACTTCTATTTATATTGATTTTTATTTAAATATAATGATCAATTAAACAATAGTAATATGTAGTATCCAAATTGAGGCTCACCCCTTCACTGACTCCACATCAGAGGATTCTTTATTACTTGTATCTCAGGCAGCAGGAGTGGTGAAGGACCTTTTGCAGTGTATTTCTCTGCAATTCTGTGAGCCCCTTGTATCTGGATGTCTACATCTCAAACAAGACTAGGGAATTGTTCCTCAATCATTTCCTCAAATAGGTTTTCCAAACTTTTTGCTTTTTCTTTTCCCTTGGGAATGCCTGTGATTTATAGATTCTGATGTCTTGTGTAGTCCCATACTGCTCCAGGGCTTTGTTCATTTTTAAAATTCTTTTCTTTTTAATTTTTGTATGACTGGATTAATTCAAAAGATCTATCTTTTGAGTTCTGAGATTTTTTTTTATGCTTGGTCTAGTCTATTGTTGCAGCTTTCAACTGTATAATTCCCTCAATGAACGTTTCATTTCGAAAATTTCTTTTTGTTAAAAAAAGAAAAATCATTAAACAAATTATACACCATGACCAAGTGGGTTTTATCCCAGAGTCTCAAGGCCGGTTCAATATATGTAAAACTATAAATATAATTCATCATATAAACAAATTAAAAAACAAGCACCATATGATTCTCTCAATTGATACAGAAAAAGCTTTTGATAATACACAACATCCCTTCATGATCAGAACACTTAAGAAAATGGTTTATGAAGTGAGTGTATGATGCCCCATAATCATATCATTGTATACAGTTATGATTTAATAAAAAAAAATAAATAATAAAAAAAAAAGAAAATTGGTATAGAAGGGACATTTCTTAAACTGATAGAGGCCATATACAGCAAACCCACAGCCAACATCGCATTGAATGGAGTTAAATTGAAATCATTTCCACTCATATCAGGAACCAGGCAAGGCTGCCCTTTGTCTCCACTGCTTTTTAACATTGTAATGGAAGTCTTAGCCATCACAATTAGGGAAGAAAAGGTGATCAAGGGTATCCATACAGGGTCAGAAGAGATCAAACTTTCACTCTTTGCAGATGATATGATTGTATACCTGAAGAACACCAGGGATTCTACTACAAAACTCTTAGAAGTGATCAAGGAATACAGCAGCATCTCACGTTACAAAATCAACACTCATAAGTCTGTATCCTTTATATATACCAACAATAGTCAAGCTGAAAAAACAGTCAAGGACTCTATTCCATTCACAGTAGTGCCAAAGATGAAATATTTGGGAGTTTACCTAACAAAGGATGTGAAAGATCTCTATAAAGAGAACTATAAAACTCTAAGAAAATAAATAGCTAAAGATGTTAACGAATGAAAAAACATACCACGCTCATGGCTGGGAAGAATCAACATTTTTAAAATGTTCATACTACCCAAAACAATATACAATTTTAATGCAATCCCTATTAAAGCTCCACTGTCATACTTTAAAAATCTTGACAAAATAATACTTCATTTTATATGGAATCAGAAAAAACCTCAAATAGCCAAGACATTACTCAGAAATAAAAACAAAGCAGGGGGAATCACGCTACCAGACCTCAGACTATACTATAAATCAATAGTGATCAAAACAGCATGGTACTGGCACAAAAATAGAGAGGTAGATGTATGGAACAGAATAGAGAACCAAGAGATGAACCCAGCTACTTAACATTATATGATCTTTGACAAGCCAATTAAAAACACTCAGTGGGAAAAAGATTCCCTATTTAACAAATGGTGCTGGGTGAACTGGCTCATGATCTGTAAAAGACTGAAACTTGACCCACACTTTTCGCCATTAACTAAGATAGACTCTCACTGGATTAAAGATTTAAACTTAAGACACGAAACTAAATACTAGAAGAGAGTGCAGGGAAAACCCTTGAAGAAATCGGTCTGGGTGAGTACTTTATGAGGAGGACCCCCCCCCCCCCGGGGAATTGAAGCAGCATCAAAAATATACTACTGGGACCCGATCAAACTAAAAAGCTTCTGCACAGCCAAGAACACAGTAAGTAAAGCAAGCAGACAGCCCTCAGAATGGGAGAAGATATTTGCAGGTCATGTCTCCGACAAAGGTTTAATAACTAGCATCCACAGAGAACTCAAACGTATTAGCAAGAAAAGAACAAGTGATCCCATCTCAGGGTGGGCAAAGGACTTGAAGAGAAACTTCTCTGAAGAAGACAGGTGCACGGCCTACAGACATATGAAAAAATGCTCATCATCTTTAATCATCAGAGAAATGCAAATCAAAACTACTTTGAGATATCATCTAACTCCAGTAAGATTAGCCCATATCACAAAATCCCAAGACCAGAGATGTTGGCATGGATGTGGAGAAAAGGGAACACTTTTGCACTGCTGGTGGGAATGCAAACTAATACGTTCCTTTTGGAAAGATGTTTGGAGAACACTTAGAGATCTAAAAATAGACCTGCCTTCAATCCTACAATTCCTGTACTAGGTATATATCCAGAAGACCAAAAATCATATTATAACAAAGATATTTGCACCAGAATGTTTATGGCAGCCCAATTCATAATTGCTAAATCATGGAAAAAGCCCAAGTGCCCATTGACCCACAAATGGATTAATAAATTGTGGTATATGTACGCCATAGAACATTATGCAGCTTTAAAGAAAGATGGAGACTTTACCTCTTTCATGTTTACATGGATGGAGCTGGAACATATTCTTAGTAAAGTATCTCAAGAATGGAAGAAAAAGTATCCAATGTACTCAGCCCTACTATGAAACCAATTTATAGCTTTCATTTGAAAGCTATAACCCAATTATAGCCCAAGAAGAAGAAGAAAGGGGAGTGGGTGGGGAGGGGAGGGGGGAGGATGGGCCGAGGGAGGGTAATTGGTGGGACCACACCTATGGTGCATCTTACAAGGATACATGTGAAATTTACTAAGTGTAGAATATAAATGTCTTAACACAATAACTAAGAAAATGCTGTGAAGGCTATGTTGACCAGTTTTATGAAAATATTTCAAATTGTATATAAAACCAGCACACTGTACCCCAAGATTGCATTAATGTACACAGCTATAATTTAATTAAAAAAGAAAAGAAAAGAAAAAGAAAATCTGTCTCTTTGGTAATTTTCTCATTCATATTTTGAATTAATTTTATGATTTCTTTGTATTGGTTTTAGATTTCTCTGGATCTCATTGACTTCTTCTTTTGCAGTTTTTGGCTGGTGCCAGGTTTGAACCTGCCACCGCTGGTATATGGAGCCGGCACCCTACTCCTTGAACCACAGGCACTGCCCCGACTTCTTTGAAATCAATATTTGGAATTCTTTATCTGGTATTTCAGAAAAAGCTTACGCACACACATGCATATGCACCCAACACACTCCTCTCTTTACAGAGTCCCCAAAAGCTTGAGGTTAGGAGTTACAAGTGTGGACAATGGAATAGTGAAGTGGGATGTGACTTCTGTGTGTTCGCAGTCTTAAAGTCAGGGAAAATGTAATACCTAATACCTCCTTGTGAAGAAGGAATTGTCTTCTCTTCAAGAATGAGAATACTGAAGTGCAGGGTCCATGATTCACATGCATCCAAGACCATAAAACTAGTTGATAGAATCACCATTAGGAACCAGATCTTTCTGATCCCAGATACGATGTTGGAGCCTGGAAGAAACTAGGGATATATAAGAAGGGATGAAAGGAGTTATTTAGCCAAAAGAAAACAAAAAAGTAGGACTGTGATCAGTTACATACTTAAAGATAACCATTGGATGGGCACAAAGGACCAGTAAGTTCCCCATTTGCAGGGTAATATAGCTCAAAGAGAGATACGATTCCATCACTGTGGGTTATGTCATTTTATAAGCCAGCTAATAATTGCCTCACACTTCTTTAGAAAAATTCTTGGTGCTATACTCAGGAGATAAATAAAGCTGATGTTTAGTAGTTTTGTCAAATCTTATTAGGTGGGATTCTAATTATATCAGGCAATGTGTCAGAAACCATTCAGTTCACTCAGTTTTCTTTACCTCAGTCTTCCCCACATAAGCCGTGTATACATTTGGATTATAATAGAGTTTTTAAAAATATTGTAGTTCAACAATTCCTACAGACTTCAGGAGGTAATTATGAACAAATAAGGGCTGAAATACTGGATCCTTAAAAATAAACAAACTTCCCATGTTTGAATAAGACATACCTTTCTGTGGGCAAAGGTTTCTAACCCTGGTGTGGGTGCCAGCTACTTCTACCTGCCAAGAATCTCTTTAACACATTAATCTTATTACGGAGAACATTTTTTGACCTTTCCAATGTTTGCATAAGACAAATGAAGCACAGCTGTTTTCAGAAGTGAGCAACAATTGTCTTGACCCCATATTATCAGAGGAGTGAATTTTTCAGTCTATAGCAAAATGATTCTTTCTGATCCAGTGTGTAAAAATGAACCTTCTCTCATTTGTGAGAAGTCGGAAATAAGAGACATATCGGCAAGTCACATATTAATCACCAATTAATTAGCAAGTATTTGCCGAGTTCTACTTTAAAATAAGTGATTTGTAGAGCCAAGGACCTGGGGCATTCTTAGTGATAAGAAGACAAGCAGAGAAGACGTAAGCTTCTGACCTCAGGAAACTTAAGAAAAAGTCAGGTAGAAAATACATACTCACAGAAAGCTAGCTAACATCCAACAGTAAGCAGAAAACAAGAGGAGTTGAGAATTCCATCATAAAAATCAGACAGGTAGGGAGAAAGAATGGGAAGTATTAAGTCCTAGACTGGTCAGCAAAGCTTCAAGATGAAATGTATAAGGATTGAATTCAGGCAAATGTAGACTCTGGAATCAGGTATGGAAAAAGGAGGGAAGCAGGGAAGTAGTAGAGAATTTAGGAATGGCGTATAGACAACTCTATCTCTTGAGTACGATTAAAGTTGACAGCTCATTCTTTCAGAAGGCAGCAAGTGGGAGATGATCTATGTAAAAAGATCCTGGAAATAAATTTGGTGATGATTTAAAATGATCACCATATCTTAATTGTTCTAGATAAGGCTCTTGTGTTGGCAAAGAACAGGAGCCACTCTAACTCAAGGGAAAAGAGAAGGGAAGTGGAGCGACACCTGTGGCTCAAAGGAGTAGGGCGCCAGCCCCATATTCAGATTTGTGGGTTCAAACCTGGCCCCCCGCAAAAAAAGGGGGGGGGAGAGAGAAGGGGAGTGTTGCAAGATTATAATGGGCAATGTCTTGTACATTCAAAAGTAACTCATGGCCCAGAAATCATACCCTCTATATGATGTAGGGCCACATCATCTCAACTCCTCCTCTTATGTCTGTCTCATTCTTTCTTTTTTTGTAATGATTCTCCTTGCTTTTTTATTTTATTATTGTTGTTGTTAGAGACAGAGTATTGTACTATTGCCAGGCTAGAGTGCAGTGGCAGGGCACAATCATAGATCACTACAGCCTTGAACTCCCTGGCTCAATGATCCTCCTGCTTCAGCCTCCTGAGTAGCTGGGACTACAGGAATGCACCACCAGGCCTGGCTAAGTTTTAGTTGTTTTTTTTTTTTTTTTTTTAGAAATGGGGTCTTGTTATGTTGTCCAGGCTGATCTTGAACTCCTGGCCTCAAGTGATCCTCCCAAAGTTCTGGGATCTACCATGCCCAACCCCTCCCTGCTTTTCTATGCCGTGTGTTTGTTGAAAAATGGAGTCATCATTCTTGTAGAATTTTCCAATTCCTAATTTGATTGTATCCTTTAAAAGCAGGTTCTTCTAGCCCCATTTTTCCTGATAACTGGTACATAAATCTAAAGGCTTCATTAGATTTAATTTCATATTACTTTTTCTGGCAAAATTATAAACAAAATGTTTTATACTATATTTTATGTTTCAAAAGTTGCAAATTTGAAATAGCAGCTCAGCTCAGTGCCGGTAGCTCAGCTGCTAGGGCGCTAGCTACATACGCCAGAGGTGGTGGATTCGAATCCAGCCCAGGCCTGCCAAACAACAATGACAACTACAACCAAAAAATAGCCAGAATTTGTGGCAGGCACCTGTATTCCCAGCTACTTAGGAGGCTGAGGCAAGAGAATTGCTTAAGCCTAGGAGTTTGAGGTTGCTGTGAGCTGTGATGTCACGACACTCTACCTGGGGCAACAGCTTGAGACTCTGTCTCAAAGAAAAAAAAGAAGAAAGAAAGAAAAAGAAAAAGAAATAACAGCTCAATAGTTCCCACAGTATTTTGCACCTAGGAACACAAGATTTCCAGGAGAGAAGGAGGTAAGCCATTCACTCTGGTTTCTAACTGAGTGTAATCACCATTATTCGGAGACTTACTGGTAATTCTCTGCCAGAAAATGTAGGCTACAGTCATAGTTACCATTTCATCTTTACCAAATTTATTAGAGGTATCTTTATTTATATATTTCTTTGACTAAAGATGCTCACGTGCTTTTAATTAAAGATATGAATTTCTCGCCTACATTCCATGCTAGGAATAGAAACGTTTGAAGTGGCTACTGAATAAATATGATACCAGAGAAAAATATGTACAACTTTCTTTCAAATTTTTGCATGCTTTTTGTAATTGTTTAAAATGAAAGCAAACCCAGGTCCACTGAAGCAGGACTATAGTGTTGATGTGAAGTGTTGGGGTGTGAGAGTGTCCAATAAATAATAGCCCCCCTCCCTATCTGAGCAGGGAACAGAGAGCTAGATAAAGACATCAGACAGACAACGATAAAAACGCTTGCTTCTATGTCTGATAAAGCTAGTTGGAGGATGTAACTTAGGTCTACAGCAATAATGAACTTGCAGACACTCTCTCATCTCCCGTATTAGACATGCCATCCTCCAGACAGGGACAGTTAGACCACCATAGGCTTCCCAAAGCCTAAGGCATAAGCCAGGTTCTTTTCCCCAAACTCGCCACTTAATAACTCACTCCCCTTTCCCTGGTGGGAGGAGGAAAGTGAGTGAGGAGTCAGGGTGCAGCCAAGAGCAGTAACTCAATGGAGGTCTAATCAACATGGAAATAAGTGCTCCCCCTCACGGAAGTCATGATATAAAACAGTATTATAGGCAGAAGCCAGTTTAAACATGATATTTTTAGCAATGAACACTTACATTTAGTCAGTCCCAATGCATATCAATTTCCACACCAATCGCATCTCATATTCAATTGAACAAACCTTTGTGGAATGTGAGCAAATCAGAGTGCTGGCAGATGCCAAGGTGGAAAAAGGCAGTCTTTGCCCTCTGGAGACTTACACTGTAGTTTGGTTCTCAGACGAGTGTACACAAGATGGTCTCGCCCTTGTCTTCTGGCCCACTGTGCCAGACGCTACCCAGGGAGCACGGAAGACACGGAGAAGGCTGCTCACACCCCCGTTGCGGGACAGACTGCCCTACTTGCAGAGTGTTGTTAGCGTCCAGCTCCCTCAGGGTCCACTTCAGCTTTCTTGAGTGTTTCCTGCCCAGTGGCTGGGTCGAGTAGTGACTGAGATCACACTGCTCTTGGGGCAGCCCCAGCCAATGACTAAGTAAGGTGATTACACAAGTACAAAGGCCTGGCCATTTCCACCCAAGGCAAAATTCCTCCCCTGGATAATTTCTGCTCCTGAGCCTCCCACTGGGCTGGTGTAGCTGTCCCTGTTTACTGGGACTGAGAGTTTTCCCAGGATGTAGAACTTGCAGTGCTAAAACTGGAAAAGTTCCAGACGCAGAGGGATGGTTAGTCATCCTTGCTGGTGTAGACTTGGTTTGGTCTACATTAAGATCTGACAGCTTCCTCTGCCCAATGTCACTTCCTCCATTTTTTCCTCACACAGGGACTATGCCCCAGTGAAACTTTCTGTACCTTACTTTGTCGCCTCAGGCTCTGCCTCCCAGAGCCCTCAACCCAAGACGGGCACAATAGCTCCCAAACCAGGAAGGACCTAAATACTTCAAGAGGCAACAAGGCTAACAGACAGTAGGAGGGCAAGGGAGAAGATCAATTTGACAATCGCAGGGAGCCTTCCTGGCGTAACTTTCTCCATGGGCCATTCTTTCTGCATCCTTTAAAAGGGAGACCAGGTATATGAAAAACACTCAATGACTTAAGTTCCCTGAACTGTACTTGAATACTCAAAACGAAGGGTTTGCCAAAAAAAGGTTAACCTCCAAGTCCCTGTGTCCTGCCTTAAACAGAAACATGCTTTGCTTTTAATTTCTATGATTCAAGAAGAGACAAAAGAAGCTTCAGATTTTTTGAGAGGTATTTTTAAAATCAAGAGAGAATGTGAATTGTATAACATGGTGACTATAGTTAATAACAGCAGATTGTATTCTTGAAAATCACTAGGAGAGTTAATTTTAAGTGTTCTTCCCCCAAGAAAATGTTAAGATGTGAGGTAATGCATATGCTAATTAGCTTGATCTAGCCATTCCATGATGTATACATATTTTGAAACATCATGTTGTACACAATAAATATATACAATTGTTGTTTGTTAATTAAAAAACAAAGAATTTTTTAAAAATCAGCTCTAAATTAAGAGAAAATAAAAAGAACATAGGCAGAATGATATTTCTGGAGAAAGGGGAAGGTGTCCTTTGGGGCTAGGTTAGGATGAGGGAAACCAGGTGGCCTGGGGTGTAAAGTTAAGGGGTCACTCACTCTCAGGATTGTTTGAGCTCACAGTTGGCACTGCCATAAGCCTTAGATTAAGTAGCTCCTTAAATATTGCACCTCAGGTACCTTAATTGACTTACCTACTCCTGGCCCTGGCATTCAAAATAATATTAAGAAACTGATGGGGTTCTCTCTTTCCTCCTTTGTTCCTTTCCAGGTACAAAGCCATTGTCCGGCCAATGGATATCCAGGCCTCTCATGCCCTGATGAAGATCTGCCTCAAAGCCGCCTTGATCTGGGTCATCTCCATGCTACTGGCTATCCCAGAGGCCGTGTTTTCTGACCTCCATCCCTTTCACGAGGAAAGCACCAACAAGACCTTCATTAGCTGTGCTCCATACCCACACTCTAATGAGCTGCACCCCAAAATCCACTCCATGGCTTCCTTTCTGGTCTTCTACATCATCCCACTGTCAATCATTTCCATCTACTACTACTTCATTGCCAGAAATCTGATCCAGAGTGCTTACAATCTTCCTGTGGAAGGGAATATACATGTCAAGAAGCAGGTGGGTGCTTACAGTTGATTCACCTTCCGACTTGGGAATTTGGTCCCTTGCATTTCTTTGGGACTCCACTGACAAGTACAGTATTTATGTGGCCATGTCACTTGATACTATAATTAGAGAAGACAGGTGATCTACAGCCAGATGGGGGAAATTCCTAGCCACAGATGCCCAGGAATTCAGGCGTTCTTTATAATCTTGCTCTCTTGTTAAGGACCTAAGTTAGGGAAGTGTTGAGAACCAGAAAGATCTGAAGTGTATTTCTTTTTGAGAAATATCTGAAAAAGATCTTTTTAAAATAATTAAGCATTGAGGCTCATAGGTGTAACTTCTTTAAACTCCAATCACATTGTTTGGCTAGGGTTACTGCATGGAGACAAAGATAGAAGGTAGCAAAATGAGGTTGATGGAAGAAAAAGTAGTAGTTTTATTAGCATAGGCTCACACTGATTTGGGCTCAATTCCAGGCTTCATGACTTACTCACTTACCATGAGTCTCAGTTTTATTATCTATGATGTAGGCTAATAATCCCTCCATTAGAAGATTACAAGAAAGAGTGCATATGTAAGGTCTGTAGTGCCCAGCTTGCAGGATGCCATCCACATGTTCAGACTCCCCTCCCCTTCCCCCATAATCCTCTATAATTTCATCCTTGAGATACAAATGGTAGAAACCAAGGGCTCTGGCTCATTCCTATTTTTCAGTCCTTCTGGTCTTCTAGCCCAAATGTAGATTATGTGGCATTTATGACAGAAAAGCAGAAAAATTCTCCATCCCATTGAAATGTTTAGCTGACTCACTCAGTGGCTTCACCCTTTCTGGGGAAGAGTGGCAGTTCTCAGTTGAAACTGTCGCCCTATTGGAAAGACTTCTCACCAGCAAACATCTATCCTACAGTTAGTCTTTAATGAGAAACATGTTTCCTTTTGAGGTAATAGAGGGAGTTGGAAGCAAGAGGAGATGCTCAGACCTTTTTGTTTAAGACCTTTCCTGTATTAGTATAGTACGGAAATAACGAGATTAAAAATAATCATCATCATGGAGTTATCTTGGTTTGGCCAATGGGGAAGAACAAAGCTGGCTGCTTTTTCTGAGCATCAGAGGGAATAGGAAATTATTAACTGTGGAGCAAAGAAAGATATAAAGTCGTATGGCTGAAAGACTGCACCACTGCTCTCCTGAGGAAAAAGAGGGCACTTACTAGAATATCATTATGCAATCCATTCAAACATGTAATCAACTTGGCATAAAGATCTGTTCTCAGCAGCGTGTTCTAACTCCATCCTACTCTTGGGTTTCTGCTTCTTGGCTTGTCCATCTCTGTGTTTCTGACTCTTGTGTTTTTCTTTTTCTGTCTGTTTTTTGTTGCTTTTCTCTCATTTTATTTGATCCCCCCTTGTCCTCTTCCACTGAACTCTTTTTCTGTGGCTTTGTGAGCTCATCTATTCCCCTGATTGTTTTCTCCTGTCTCTTTCTGTCTGAATCTTTGTCTTTTTGCATTCCTCTGACACTGTCCTTTGGTTCCTCTGCCTCTATCCATGTGACTCTCTCCTCAGATTGAATCCCGGAAGCGCCTTGCCAAGACAGTGCTGGTGTTTGTGGGCCTCTTTGCCTTCTGTTGGCTCCCCAACCACGTCATCTACCTGTACCGCTCCTACCACTACTCCGAGGTAGACACCTCCATGCTCCACTTTGTCACCACCATCTGTGCCCGCCTCCTGGCCTTCACCAACTCCTGCGTGAACCCCTTTGCCCTCTACCTGCTGAGCAAGAGTTTCAGGAAGCAGTTCAACACCCAGCTCCTCTGTTGCCGACCTGGCCTGATAACCCGGTCACATAGCACTGGCAGAAGCACCACCTGCATGACCTCCCTTAAGAGTACCAACCCCTCAGTGGCCACTTTTAGCCTCATTAATGGGAACATCTGTCATGAGGGGTATGTCTAGACTGACCCTTGACTTTGCCCCTGCAGGAACTCTTGGTTTTGCTTTATGACTAATTGGGAACCCTCACATCTGTTGTGATCTCCATGCCCTCCAAAGACCCTCCAGAATGTGTATCAGTGGCATAGGCAGTGGGGGAGAGACCCAAAGGGATCACTACCATGTTTAAAGTCAGCCGCTCAAGGCTAATGTTTTCCATTTCACAAGTGTGAATGCTTTTTCTGATGTACAGCTTTTAGAAAAGGGAACAAGTAGGAAATTATTATTTTAAGCATCAAGCTCTAATATACATTTGTCGTCAATTATATCAGAGGAACTATATGAACAATCAGCTTTATATAACAGAAAAATCATATATTGGATGTTGACTTTATGATAGACTTTGCCTTTTCATTTCTTTAAGCAGATGCTAGTGCTTTAAAAATATGACCTGACCCCCTTTTTTCAGGTATATCTGTAATGGACAAACCAAGAGACAACCTTTTTTACACTCCTAACATGAAAAGCTAGCCCTTTGAAAGAGCCCCAGTCTCCAAATTAATAATACTGGAAGCCAGTTTATTATAAAAAACAATTCCCTAAGCATTGATTTAAAAAAAAAAAAATGTTACTGAGGATGTAGGAGAAACACGCAGTACATTATTTTAAAGCAAAAAAAAAAAAAAAAAAAGAACCTAACCAAACACATATATAAAGACCCATGTGTGGCTGTGTAGTGATATCTTATACTCTGAATTCTCGCTCAATGAAAGTCGTGTTTGCTGTTAGACAATTTTAAATATCCTGGGTGCTGTTCCATCACAGAAGAGAAATCTGTTGGGAGAAAAAATGGATCATGCTATCAAGTTTATCAGATATTTATAAATGCATAAAGTACAATATTTACTCTTGGTATGCAGGTTTTGGGCCAAGTGTATTTATTCTGATTTAATTGTCTTTGTCTGCTATGTTGAAATAGTAGTTTTAATATAAAAAAGAAGAAATCATATCTGAATGGAAATATAAGTATGTTTATATTTAATATGTGTTTCTCCTAAAGTTTGTGGGAGGAAATGAACAAAATTTTAGCAGTGTGTATTTATGTCTGACTATGTATAAGAAAGTTGCAGAGGTCTTAACTTGAAGAACTGGTGGAAAGTGTTGGTGGTTTAGTTGTAAGCATAGCTGCCTTCCAAGAACTGATGGGAAAACAGGTATAGATTTATTTCTCCGTAAGAAGAGTATTTTTGAAAGAACACAGATACAGAAAAAGATGGGATAAAATCTTTTTCTTTTCCTAAGTGGCTCCCAAAAGATTTGACTACCTTCCTTTAGAAACCCTGAATTGAGTTGTTGCTGACTCAAGACAGGCCAGTTGCAAACATGTTAACTCACTTTCAGATCAGTCCAAATTCCGTACATATGCCCTAATGTGCATCTGTTACATCCTAAGACAACCTTAGCTCAGGTTTTCTCCAGCCAGATGAGATGGAAACAGTTGGCTCTTTTTTCTGCATGGCATATATGAAATGATTTTTGTCTCTTGATACGAGGACATGCTAACTGTGCAGAGCTTTAGGAGTTGGAAGCAAGATAGTTACAAAGATCTGTGTTTACAATTGTGTTAGCTAGAGCGAACTCTCTTCCCTTCTGGTTCCTTCATGACACACCTGCTTTTCTGGGAGTCTGTAATTACATTGCACAGTTCACTTTATTTTTTATTTGATTTTTATTTTTTGAGACAGAGTCTCACTCTGTCACCCAAGCTGGAGTGCAGTGGTGTCATAGCTCACAGCAACCTCAAACTCCTGGGATCAAACAATTCTCCTGCCTCAGCCTCCTGAGTAGCTGGGACTACAGGTGTGAGCCACCATGCTTGACCAACATTGCACAGTTTAAAAAGCAAGACACATAGTGTAATGGAAAGAACCTAGATTTCTAGCTTGACAACCCAAATCTGCCTACAGCTAATGACTTTGGCAATCAATTTCCCTTCTCTAGACTCATTTTTTTCATCTCTAAACTGAGAAGATGATGCTAAGGGCCCATCTATCACTAGAATTCCCTGGATCTCTTCATCATTTGTCATTCTATCTCTATAGCATTTCTACAGACCACTTGCTCACAGCTATCCCACTTTTGCTACCCTTGTGACAACAACCCTTTGGAAATCTTTCATCAACTATTCTATACTGATGTTCACATTTGTAGGTGAGAAAGGAGACAGAGCACTCTATTGTTTCCAGGGACTTCTTGGAATAATTTTCATGAATGATGTTCCACAAGCTTGCTGTGTTTTGGAGTTAGAGCTGAAAGAGACAATTATACTTTTCCTATTTACCCTTCTTCAACCTCTATGCACCTGTTTCACAATTTTGCCCATGGCTTTCTTCAAAACCCTTAAATATAAATGGCACCATGCCAGTTGCTAATATGTATAGCATTCTGGGTACACAGCATGACTTGTTCAAGCACCTCTGGTCCACTTCCTTCCAAAGACATTTTGGGAGTAGGACTTATCTTCTTGTTTCCTTCAATTAACATCATAGCACAGATTGTGTGTGGTTGCCTTTGTGTGTGGTCTCCTTCTTAGCTTCTGGACAGAGCAAGGAGATGGAAGTCTAGGCCTAGCTCTGTGTCCTTAAGCAAATTTTATTACTTCTTTGAAATTCTTTGAGTGAAATAGGGAGAGGCGGCCTTTGCCAGCCACTCATCAAAGACTGGTTAAACTACTTGGTCAATCAACTAATGGGTTGACTCCGACCTTCTTGCTGGAAAAGACTTCGCTGGACCCTTTTCTAGGGGATTAAAATTTTTGCCCATCTTGAGGACCTAAAATCACATAGGAGAGACCCAAGACCCCATGTGGTACCCTCTCACTGCCAGGGTAGTGTGGCAGGGGCTAGAGCTGAGACATTTCACGCCTGGCTTCCAAAGATAATCATGTTTAGCGCTTATGTCTTTGGTGAGGAAAAAAATCAATTTTTGCTCTGGAAAACCATCTGTGTTTATTCAATTGACAGACACTACCTTTCAATCTATCTTAAAGTGAGCCTCCCTGAGGCAGGCAGCTCAACAGTGATAGATTAAGCAATAAACAAAGCAGTCTTCCCACCAAAAGCTGCTGCTGGCGGGGAAGGTGCCGCCGCTATTGGGAACCATATTCTTAAGCGAGATGATCCTCCCTGCTTAGCGCAGACCAGGCCCCTTCCTGTTGTTGATTCAATGATTCCCCAGAAATGTGCATGGTTAAGCCCTGTTCTTTTGGTTGCTCTCGCTCCCCCACAGAACCTGCCTTCTCCATCGTTACCAAGCCCTAGGTTTTCCCCCTTACCTCGCAGACAATTTGGTTTCATCTTAGAGGAAGAAGAACCCTGAGGTAAATAAGCTCTTTAGAGGCTGCTGTAAATGAACTAAGCTCATCTTGTCATGAAAATGCACATTGAGCAGAAGTAAATGAACGCGACTGTAGTGCCCGAGCATACTTGGGTTATAAAGTCATTTATGCCAAAAGTAGCAGTTGGTTATTGGTTTCAGTCTCTTCACACATCAAATGATTTCTGGCAATAGAGATTAGCTTTGTTTGGGAAGTACACGTTGAATGGCATCCTGGTCTGTGGACTAAAAGGTGGCTAAGTCACTTTCCCCAGAAACCAGCCAGAAACCGCGGCCCCAGAAAGCTGACTATATGCCACTGGTGCACTTCACATCCACTCCAGGAGGGAGCTGTGGTCAAAGAGTAACTTGGAGTTAGCCCTGGGTTTCCGGGAGGAACGGAGCCCATTTTGCATGTTTGTCTAATTTTTGGCCACATTTTCATGAAATAGATTGACAGATGAAAAAAAATGGATTTTTCACTCTCACAGGGTCAGCCTTTGTGTGTGCTGTCCTATGAAACCAAGCCTCAACAAGCTGTACTTTATTCTGTAACTGGATAGTCCTTCCTCCCAGCCCCCACCCAGACACTGCACCACAAACGCACACAGAGCAACTTTAATATCTCTCAGTCTCTTACTATAACTTTGACTGTCAAAGGCACACTTTGTTAGGTGGAGGGCAGGGAGGACAAGCATTAACTCCAGCTGAATACATCCAGAGCAATCAACAAATAGCACATCGAGAGTAGACTTTCATCTTGTGAAACCTCATGTTACAAAAGCATCCCAGGGAATTAATCTAAATTTTTAAATAAGTTTCAGTGTTGCATTTATATTAAATTTAAGAGCCTTTGAGTTAGAATATTACCATGGAATCATGTCCATGGTTAATTTTAAAAATACTTTGCATTTACTAGTGTTCATGGTCTATAAAGCACTTTTATATTTGTTGCCTCATCTAATCCAGGCCTTCCCTGCTGGCCCAAGAGCTACTTTACATTCTTTACTGTGGAAATGTTTAAATATTAAATTCACTTTTCAGTGACCATCTGCCTTTAGATTAAAAGGCCCAAGGAATTATGAGGCTAGAGCATGAAACTGTTGATATTGTATAATTTTTGACCTACAAAAAGGCAATTTCATTTGGGCCAACTTAATCTGATTTCATTTTGGTTTTACATGAGCTAACCATTCTTCATTCTCATGGCTGGTTCGGATATTGACCAACTGTGCTAATCATCACTTCCCCAGTTTCTAGGCCATTCTGTCACTCCCAAAGTGACTCTGCTTAACTTGGCACAAGGAAGTGAACAGGGTCATTATTGGCTGCCCCAGGAAAGGCATATTAGTGGGAACCACATTCCATGTCACAATGAAGTAGAAGGCTATGACAAGGCAGGATCTTTGGGAGCAAAATCTCAGGCCACAAAATACATCATCTTTGTCCCCAACCTGAAAGGATTCCTGGGGCTCTGGAAGTGCTGGAAAAGAAGGAACTCAGCTTCACCAAGCACCGAAGTAGTGTAGAGGTGGTCACATGGCTCTGGGAGATTACTGAACCATCCTAAGGTCACAGCTGAATGGCATGTGGACCTGATCTCTCTTAAGTCCCTCTCCATTCTAATGCAACCTGTGCGAAAAGTAGCCATTGTCTACTTTTGATTTTGTCCAAAGACCTAAACTAATGATAGAGTCAAAAAACATATGCAAAGACCATGGAAGCACATATGTTAAGGACTCACTGAGGGCAGAGGCTGAAATGCAACCCGAAGTGGGTGAGCAGGAAAGTTCCTTAGTTCAGTTGCTTGCACACACACACACACCCCCACAGAGATAGGATTCAGCTACAACTAGAAGCACTGGGAAGAACTTCTCACCTGGTTCTGTGACTGAGAAGGGGGAAAAGTTGGTGAAAGATCATGTTAGAGAGTGGACCCAAGTGAGAGTAGTCAATGCAGGCATCCTTCTTTGAATTAGAATTAGTTAGAGAAAAAATGTCAGGAAGAGGTGGAACCACCCACTGTCCCCACTGACCCCCCAAATAGAGTAAGATATGGCAGTGGGTGGCCTCCTGGAACCTGGGTCCCCAGGCTCTATCAATACCCTCTAATAGAAAAGAATCTCCTGGACTAAGGGGCCAGGTAAGGAACTCAGGTGTAGACTTAGGTATCTGAGTGCCTAACCCTAGGTACCTTGTAATAAACCCAGACAATACTGTCTCTCTGCCCTGAGCTCATGTTTCTAGAAGATAAGATTGTTTTTCTTTTTCCCCCACTTTAAATTCACTCCCAGAACCACATAATGATATGAAAAAACTCACATCGTTTTATGGTAAACTTAGAACTATTAATATAACTCAGAACTTCAATGTGTTGTAAGGTACATTATGTAATTAGGCCTGTTATGGATTCAATTTTTTCACTATTTTGCTTCAATTTTAGCTATTGATATTAATAACACATGTCCAACATTAAGAAAATAGAACTGATTTTCTTAAAGAAAATTTTTTTTCTGTACTCTGGGCTTTACTGTTTCAAACATAACTTTTCATGCATTCAAGTCAGCAGAGTTTGGGGTAATAAAATTTGTTCAAACAGTCAATTCAGTGAGTTGTAAAAATACATGGCCCAAAATTCTTTAATGTCATTTTATGGTTTGTTTTAAATATTGGACTAATATTTTGTAAATTACAATTGTACTTGTTATTATTAACTGTAAATATTTATTGCATTGAAAAATGTACTCTGTGTTAAATAATTCAGAACAAGTTCCAGGTGTGGTACTCAGTGTAAACAATGTCATGGCTTGGCTTTGCCTACACTCCTTGGACTAATGAATTATTTATAAGAAATTCACAATATTAATATGAATGATTTGGAGCCTTTTAAATGTGCAAACTTAACTGTGTGACCATGTAAAACCCTATAAAATATACTCTTTGAATTGTTATTTTTCAAGCAATGCTTCTAGTGCTTCTATCACATCAAGTAAAATCCAGTGTAGTAAGCTGAATATTCAAGTTGTAGAAAATAAGAAATGGGGTTTATTCATTCATTTAACAAAGCATAATTTATGAAATGGACACATGCATGTATTAAATGTTCAATAAAAACTAGTTGTTGCATGAATGCAGTCTATGCCTGTGTGCCCCACAGTTCCTTGGTTCCTTGGATCATCTACATCAGAATCGGCCAGCCTGCTTATTGCAAAATGCAGATTTCCCATTTCTCTATTGACTTGGAATATCTGGGGTGTGGCCTAAAAATGTGCACTTCAAAATAAGCACTCCGGGTGATTCTTCAGAATGAGAGCTTTGGTTTGTTTTATTAAATTTTAAAAACACGTATCTATCTTTTGAATAAGTAAGCCACTCTCATGGTTTAAAATCAAAAACATAGAAAGGTATCCAGTGAAAAGTTACTCAGCTACTACTGTTCCCTGTCCTCTTAGTCCATTTGTGTTGCAATAAAGGAATACCTGAGTCTGGATAATTTATAAAGAAAAGAGGCTTATATGGGTCATGGTTCTTCAGGTCATACAAGAAATATGGTGCCAGCATCTGCTTCTGGTGAAGGCCTCAGGCTGCTTCCATTCATGGCAGAGGATGAAGGGGAGCCAGTATGTACAGAGATCACATTGAGAGAGAGGAAGCAAGAGAGAGAGAGGGAAGGGGGAAGTGCCAGGATCCCTTTAACAACCAGCTCTCATAGGAACTAGTAGAGCAGAGAACTTACCCTCCCCCCAAAGAAGGCATTAATCTAAATTCATGAGGAATCTGCCCCCCATGACCTAACACCTCTCAGGGAGTGTACCTCCAGCACTGGAGATCAAATTTCAACATAACATTTGAAGGAGATAAATATCCAAAGCCACCACCCCCTCCAATGCATAACCACTGTTCTATGGTTAGTTTCTTACATGTGTATGCTACTAGACATTTTTACACATATGCAAATAAGTAAAAATCTGTGTTTTCCTGCATCTCATAACCATGTTACAGAAATGGTAGCTTAAACATTGTTTTGCTCCTTGTTTACTGCATACCATATCTTGGAGATCTTTCCATACCACTATATGGTATCTGAAATTTTACTTTCTGCTGTGTCAGTCACCCAAGGACAACCATGATTCAAAAATAAGGAAGTACAGTACAATAAGATATTTTGTGAGAGAGAGAGAGAGATCACATTCACATAATTTTTATTCCAGTATATTGTTATAAGTGTTCTACTTTATTATTAGTTTTTCTTGTTAATCTCTTATTGTGCCTAATTTATAAATTAAACTTTATCACAGGTGTATAGATATTGGGAAAAAACATAATATCTATAGGGCTCAGTACTATCCATGGTTTCAGGCATTGACTGTGATTTTTGGAACTTATCATCCACAAATAAGAGGGGACCACTGTATGAAGTCCTTCTGCATTCTTTTCTATACCTGCACAGTATTTATTTATTCAGTCCCTCACTGATGAAAATTTAGGGTTTTTCTAATATTTTGCTATTATCAACCACGTTGCAATAAATAACATATATAATCTCATGCATGAGTAAGTGTTGTTCTAGGAAAAATTCCTAAATGTGGAATTGCAGAAACAAAGATTACATACTTTTATAAATTTGACAGTTATTTTAAATTGCTCTCTTGAAGACTTATATACTAGAATTTAAGAGTCTCTGCTTTCTGGCACAATCCTAGGCACCAGACAGCAGGAAAACTCTTAAAAATTATTAATCAAAGTGAGAAAATCTAGCTGAAAGTTCTAGATGTTTAGCCTACTGCCTACCTGAAGTCTAACTTATCTTTCTTTCTGTCTAAGAGACTCCTTATTGTAAGGAAAGAGTAATTGATTTTAAGGTTGGATTTCCAAACACAGTGAAGACAGTTGGCATTTAGTTTATGAATTATCTTATCCACTCCTGCAAGGTCAATTGTCAGGAAGCAAATTCTTTCACCATGTGTCACAAATCCCACTTACATGAAGTCTGCACAATGACTTAGCCAGTGAACGAGTCTTTGGGAATATCTGAAATGTTCAACAGCAAACACAAGCAGCACAAGAAGTACTGCAATCACAAAGGTCTGAATAAAGGAGGCTGACAACAAAGAAATGACACAGCTAAAGTGGGTGGCAATAGAAGCTATTCAAGCTTCCGGAACCCCAGGTAACACAGGGATGCCTATCAGATGCAGTCAACAAATTCCTTGAGGGGCATTCTGACCACCACACCAGGGAGCCTCTGAATGCAGGGCTGTGTGCAGCCACCACCATGAAGTCATCTTAGGAGGAGCACCTCCATTCTTGCCATTTCCCCTGCCATACACTCTACCCTATGTGTGGCATATACAGTCCATGATTAAATTGTAAATGTTTTCTAAAAGTGTTAACACTTTAAATACCTAAATGTTATCATTCATAATTGTGCCTGAAGCAGATCCCATACCTCTAGTTTTCCTAGATTACATGGGAAAATAGGCAGACTAACATCTTTCAACCATTCAAGCCATAAAAGACCAAACTGACATCTAAGGTTGGTCCATGTTAATTGCTCAGAGCTCCACCCAAAGCCCAAGTGATTTTTCCTATTACCAAACCAGGATTCTCTTTTTGTGAGCATGCTGCCTACTGTGTCAGAAAAGAAAGCTTTATTAATGCACAGATTGTCATATAGAGAATTTAATATTCTCTTAGAAGTATGGATTATTAGAGATGGAAGACACCCCAGGGAATGCCCAGATACACCCCCCTCATTTCACAAATGATGAAGTTAAAGGAAAGCATCATTACCACAAATCATTACCACAAGCATCATTACCACCATCATTACCACAAATAATGATGCTTTCCTTTAACTTCATCATTTGTAGTTATACACAGTTATCAGACTTTGGGAAAATGAAAACTAAGTGACCTGGAGAAGATGTGAATGAATTAAACAGAGATTCATCAGTCTTTTCTGCCAGAGGGAAGGCAAACCCATGCAGGAAGATGATGGAACACACCCAGGCAAAAACCTTTCCTATTCACTGGGCTCAACATTGATAAGCAACAGCTTCTAATACAACAGAGACAGGGTAATATCTTGTCAATAAAATGACCCAGGCCAGGCATAGTGGCTCACACCTGCAATACTAGCTCTCTGGGAGGCCGAGGTAGGTGGATCACTTGAGCTCAGGAGTTCATGACCAGCCCGAGCAAGAGCGAGATCCTGTTTCTAAAAACAGCCAGGCATTGTGGTGGGAACCAGAGGCTGAGGCAAGAGGATCTCTTGAGCCCAGGAGTTTGAGGTTGCTGTGAGCTATGATACCACAGCACTATACCCAGGATGACAAAAGGAGATTCTGTTTCAAAAAAAAAAAAGAGGAAGAAAGAAAGAAAGAAAAGAAAAAAAATGACACGAAAGCAGGAACTTCTATCTTTTGAATATGGACTGAATAGTGTTCAATATTTTTTTTTCCTTGTTTTGTTTTTTTTTTTTAAATTTATTGTTGGGGATTCATTGAGAGTACAAGAAATCAGGTTACACTGATTGCATTTGTTAGGTAAAGTCCCTCTTACAATCGTGTCTTGCCCCCCAAAAGGTGTGGCGCACACCAAGACCCAACCCCCTCCCTCAGTGTTCAATATTTTTAAAAATAAATTTCTAAAAACACACCCCTCGGGTGGTGCCTGTGGCTCAGTGGGTAGGGTGCCGATCCCATATGCCAAGGGTGGCAGGTTCAAACCCAGCCCTGGCCAAACTGCAACAACAACAAAATAGCTGGATATTGTGGTGAGCGCCTGTAGTCACCTCCCTACTCAGGAGGCTGAGGCAAGAGAATCTCCTAAGCCCAGGAGTTGGAGGTTGCTGTGAGCTATGTAACACCATCGCACTCTACAGAGGGTGATAAAGTGAGACTCTGTCTCCATAAAAGAAAAACACCCCTCTTCCCAGAGCTGAAGTCATTTCCTGCAGGGGGACTGGTGTCTCAGAGAGCTGGATTCCTTTCACTAGTGTGCAAGGCCCCATTCATCAGGAGGAAACCACATCTCTCTCAAGATCTTTTTCCCTCTTTTTGTGCCCCCCTAGCCTTCTAATGGCTGTCCAAGGTTCCCCAACCATCTAAACTCAAAACCTGACTATAATCTCTGGCTCTTTCCACTCAGATCATTCACGCCAAACTCTTCCCCATGGTCTGTAAAAGTCCCTCCAAAATGTCCCGGCTTTAAGAGTACACCACCCAAGGGCTATATTCAGCAAACATCATTGGCCCAAGTGCTTTGCTGTAGCCCCAACTTTCTTCTAGGACCTGCATTTCTCCATGACTCAGAAACTAAAGGATCACCAAAGCAGGAGCCCCTGGACTGAACAGTGGAGGCCATTCTGATGAACAGGTACCCATGCCATGCCATAGTAGAGTGGGGACTGAAGACCCCATTCTTGGCAAGGGAAAACACCCCCAGAAAAAAAGGGAAAAACAGAGAAATAAGTTGAGCAAGGTGGAATAAAAACAGTTTAGCTAGCTTACTTTTAAACCAGCAACTAAATTACTTATCTAAACGGTTCCTGCTTTTGCTAGAAGCCTGGCCTGTAAGGCATACAGCCTGCCAACACCCCTGCTGGGTCTGTAAACACTCTGAAGAAGAGAATGGCCATAGAGGAGGCTACGTGCAAGACCTGGGGAGGAACATTAACCAGGATGTCCCCTGCCCAGTCAACAAAGCAAATACACATTGTGGAGATTTGTATTATGGCCAGGTCAGAGATCAAGGGAACAGCTAGAGCCCTGAAATAAGGACAGGAGGGCTTATACCCCTAATAGCAGAGGAAAACACCTCTGGGTGGAGATCAGAGGAAAATTCTTCTGTTCCACCAGTTCTTCAGAGGAGACTGATGCTGTGGTGTCTACTCCACAGGGAACTAAAGGGGATTAACCTCCCCCAAGGAAGCTGTGTGTGTGTCCACAGACAGGAGGCTGCCCCCACACAAGGCTCAGGTTTCGGATTTCTCAAGGCTGCTCAGACCCTTAAAGTTAATGACTAGACGTTAACATAGACAGAGTAACAACTAACATGCTTAATCAAAGAGGCTGCTGATGTTTTTGTTCTCTTCCTCAGCTTACCCTCTGGGCTAAATGAGAAAATAGCCTCCAATAAAAGCTGAATGGAACACTCAGGGCCACTCACTGGCACCCCACAAGGTAGCGGTGGTCCCCTGTGCTTCCCACCTTTGAAAATTCTATTCTGTGTGTCCTGTCTTTTTATCTCATGCACCTTTTAACTTTTCTTTTCTTTTTTTTTTTTTTTTTTTTTGTAGAGACAGAGTCTCACTTTATGGCCCTTGGTAGAGTGCCGTGGCCTCACACAGGTCACAGCAACCTCCAACTCCAGGGCTTAAGCGATTCTCTTGCCTCAGCCTCCCGAGTAGCTGGGACTACAGGCGCCCGCCACAACACCCGGCTATTTTTTGGTTGCAGTTTGGCCGGGGCCGGGTCCGAACCTGCCACCCTCGGTATGTGGGGCCGGCGCTCTACCAACTAAGCCACAGGCGCCGCCCTAACTTTACTTTTCTTTAGTAGATTGCAGCCAGTTCCACGGTCTTAAAGGACTCTGCCCCCAGGGTGGGACCCCGGCAAGTAGTTGTCATTTTAACCCTCTCCTCCTTACTGAATCTGCCTAACCACATTTCATCACCCTAGATCTAGATACGCTTCTTGTTTTGCTTAAAGTCTTGCAAATAACCCCTAACAAGCTTTTGTTTTCATTTTGTACATTTTTTTTCTAGATTCTGCTTCCTTATATGCACCTCTGATCATGTTGCTTTCATGTTCACATTCTGTTATTAGTACCATTTTCTCAAACTCCAAATCTCTGGATTGGATGCAGACTCCCTACTTCACAAGCTCATCTCCCACTGCCTGTCTCTTCACCCCTGCCATTCACCCCTTGTTCCTAATTATTCCCTGACATTTCCTTGGCCCAGTCAGTGTTTCTCAGCTTGGGCTTCCCTGAGAATCACCTGTGAAGCCGAAAAAAAATTCTGAGTGGTGCCCATAGCTCAGTGGTTAGTGTGCCAGCCAAATACACTGAGGCTGGTGGGTTCAAACCCAGCTCCAGTCAGCTAAAACAAAAGTGACAACCGCAACAACAACAAAAAACATACCTAGGCATTGTGGCGGGAGCCTATAGTCCCAGCTACTTGGGAGGCTGAGACAAGAGAATCGCTTAAGCTCAAGAGTTTGAAGTTGCTGTGAGCTGTGACCCGACAGCACTCTACCAAGGGCAACATAGTGAGACTCTGTCTCAAAAAAAAAAAAAAAAATCCTGGTGCCCAGGTACTGCCCATGAATGGTCAGAATCTCTAGGAGGCAGAGCTCAGGTGATTGAAAGCTCCCCATGTGATTTTAAGGAGACAGGACCTTGAAATGTCCAGGCCTCTCAGCTAGCCTGAATCCAACCCATTCCTCAAAGCCCAGCTCTAATGTTCTCTCTCCATGAAGCCCTCCCATACTCCTATGCTCACACAGCACTTTCTACATGGGTCCTGTCTTTCACCCTATCCTACTTTGAATTATATTTACTTGTGTAAATGCTGATCTGTCCCACTACATCAGGGACTGGGAAATGTGTTTTTTCCTAATATAAAGAACAGAGAGTATATATTTTAGGTACCACAGGACATAGGGTCTCTATCACACTACTTGACTCTGCTGTTGTAGCATGAAAGCAGTCACAGAGAATTTGTAAATCAGTGATTGTGGCTGTGTTATAATAAATTTGTATTTGCATAAACAAGTGGGAGTCTAGATTTGGCCTAAAAACCATTGTTTGCTGTCCCCTGCATGAAACTAATAGAGCTTCTTAGTGCCAGGGACCTGTTCTTATTTAAAACGCTTCTTTTCTTCTGTCTTTTTCTTTTTCTCTTCCCTTCCCTTCCTTGTGTTTATTACAGTGCCCTAATCAAAGGGAGAAAAACAAAATTCCCCATTCCCTTTTTGGAATGTCCATTTCTCGCAACCACAGCTTAGAACTTGGGTAGCCAAAGTGACGCAGCAGAGTCAGAATTCATCAATTCTGCCTTTTAGGCAAATATTAACATTTACATTGCTTATCATGCCCAATAGAACTGTCAACCAAACAACCATCATTTGTGGTACACAGATTGGCAGCATCAACCTTAGTTGACATAATTCACCACTATTAAAAACGTATCCCGGGCGGCGCCTATGACTCAAAGGAGTAGGGCGCTGGCCCCATATGCCAGAGGTGGTGGGTTCAAACCCAGCCCCAGCCAAAAACTGGAAAAAAAAAAAAAAAAAAACTTATCCCCACTCTAGACAAGAAACCCACGGCTCTCTGGCCTATAACCAAACACAGAACCTTCTGAGCATCCTCAATGTAAGTCACTGTGGGCCATCCAAACTGTCACAGGTCTCATTTCAATTAGGAAATACACTGGAGAAAGCCAAGGAAAAACAAAACAAAAATTCTCACCAACAGTCCCAAGTATAAGTATTTCTTATTTAAAAGAAAACTACTGGCTCGGAGCTTGTAACTCAGTAAGTAAGGGCGCTGGCCACATACACCGGGCGTGGCGGGTTAGAGCCCAGGCCTGCTAAACAACGACAACTACAACAAGAAAACAGCCGGGCATTGTGGCGGGCACCTGTAGTCCCAGCTACTTGGGAGGCTGAGGCAAGAGAATTGCTTAAGTCCAGGAGCTTGAGGTTGCTGTGAGCTGTGATGCCACGGCACTCTACCAAAGGTGACACAGTGAGACTCTGTCTCTAAAAAAAAAAAATTAAAATTAAACTACTTCCACACTGTCTTACTCACCCCAGCCTGAGACAGACCTTGTATCCCTTAAATGACTTTTCTTCTCCTTACTCCAAATTGTATCTCAGGTGATAAGAAAAAAGACACTGTACAAACTACTGGTTTAGAATACATAGCCAGAGCAATTAGAATGCCCCAATAAATGAGAGATGTGAAAAAGGGAAAGAAACAAACAAAACTTGGTAACCACATCTTCATATAAGATGATAGATCACCTGAAAAGGTCAGGGGCACAAAATCATGTGGCTCCAGCCCTTCCCTTTAGAAAGCCAATCTGTTAGAACCCGTGGTCCCTAAGAGGCAAAATCTGGTAAAGAGAAAGAACAGACCAGCTGGCTTTGTCTTTGACAGCTCACCACCTGCCCTGGGCCCCTGCCCTGGGCTATAGCTTCTTCCTCTATTCCATGCTCCCCAGTCAAGGAACCATTCTCTGCAAGCTTTGCAGGAAGGAAATTGCTCAAGGGATGGCAAGCATGTGGTGCTTCCCAGGAAACCTGGGAGGAGGAGGAAGAAGCAAGCTGTGGAGGCCCACGTAAGAGGGCCAAGGGGACCAACGTTCCAGGATATAGGGAGTCCTACTGAGATAGCCTGTGGCTGCTCTCAGACTTAGACGACCACAGGCTGGGTAGTGAGGCAAGCATCTTCACAATTATCCTTCGGGGTTCTCACAAGCATCAGAGTAAGGAGGGCAAGTTCAGGTCAGCAGAGGATGGACTGTGGACCTCTGATAGGTATTAAGGTGAAGACCCTAAAGGAAAAATGAAAGAAGGACATAACTAGAACAATGGGGTCCCACAGAGTCCTACCCTGAAGGATAGTCCTTGGAGATCTGGAACAGTCATGGTTGGATGTAGCTCACCCTAAATCCAATTCTGTGGTCCTAGGAAGGTGAGGACCTCAGTCTGAGGGAAGCAGCCTCAGGTCTGCCAAGGATAGAGTCCCAGCGTTAGTCAGTGTCAAGGCGAGGAATTTTAGGGAGTAACAAGAGAACCACCCAGAGAAGAAGGGAGAAAGCACAACAAAGCCCCAAACACCCCATCCTATGAGCTGGGAGGCCCAGGCTGAGAAGCCTCATTTACGCCTGGAGGGTCTCAAAGGGAGAAGCGGCTTGAAAGAGCTATGTGGTCCCAGTTCTGTAAGACTGGAGACCCAAGAACCCACAGGAGTCAAGGTGAGGACCCTGAGCACCCCAAGGGAACCACCAGCAGCAGAATCACCCATTTCCAGTGCTCAGTGTAAGGATCCCCTGTGAGACCGAACAGAGCCCTCCGCTGGGATCCCCTATTTCCTCCTGGAAGGTCTAAGGACGGGAGCCGAAAGGGTCCAAAAAATGGGTTTCCCAGTTCTGCTGCTGGGGGGTGGGGGTAGAGGGGCAGCTGGGCCCCAGGAGTTCCCAGGAGGACCGTGAGTACCAGTAAGAGGATCTCATCCCAAAAGACTGGGCGACCAGGGCCCTGGGCTTGCTGTCAGCCCTAGGAGGCCCCTTCCTGCTCCCCAACCCTCACTCCCTGCACCCCTCCTCCATCGGCCGGATGTGCTTTACGTGACTTCCGCCTTGGAAATTTCTCGAAGGCACCATCTTTGAGAAGCGTGTAAGCTCAGACTCCCCGAATACCGGGACTGATCAGATATCACGGTAAGAACCCTAAATGTGAGCTTAAGTGCCCACCTTCAGATAACCATCCAGACCCTCTCGCCTCTGCCCCTAACCCCGGGAGCTGTGCCGCTTTTGGCCTGAGGGTTCCGGGTATGGCTGGGCTTGGAATAAAGGGGCGGCTCCATTTCTTCAGAGGGAAAGGGAGGGAGACCTAACAGAAACACGGAGTGTGGATGCTAAGGAGGTCACCCCTCCCCCACAAAAAAAGCCCCCCACACACACAGCAGAGCCGGACCTCTGCTATTAGGACTGGGAGGTTTCCGAGGTAGCGTAGCAACACTTGACGAGCCCCGACTTTCCCTCTAGCAATCTGGAGAAGTGACGGCCTGACTCAGGTCATTGTAGTGAGGAATTGAAAGTTGTATTCCGAGCCAAGTTCAGAACTCTGGTGGAGAACAGTGGAGACCCGCAGAGTCCTGGCCCTTTTTTCAGGCATTGTAGACCCTAAACAGTCGTGGTGGGATGTGGCTTACCCTGAGCCAGGGGTCCTCAAACTTTTTAAACGGGGCCAGTTTACGGTCCCTCAGACCATTGGAGGGCCGGACTATAGTTTAGAAAAAAAAACTATGAACAAATTCCTATGCACACTGCACATTATCATATTTTGAAGTAAAAAAAAAAAAAAATGGGAACAAATACAATCACACCGCCGCATGTGGCCCGCAGGCCGTAGTTTGAAGACCCCTGACAACTCTTAAGGCCCCATTTAAATAAGGACCTTGTTGTGAAGGACATAGGCTCAGGTCAGTTAAGGATAGAGTACCAGGACTGGTCCGGTATCGAAATAATGATCCCGAGTTAGGAAGTGGGGGCCTCTCAGCCCCCAGTGGAGAGGGTTGCACCAAGCCTCACCCTGGGAGGCCCAGGCCAGCGCTGACAGACTCAGGTGCCCCCTGACTTCAGGCTGCAGGGTTTCACTAGATAAGGGCCTTGGTTTAAGGACTGGTTGTCCCAGATCAACAGAGAGAGGAGTCCCAGGCGCTGTTGGGAAAAAGTATGAGGAATGAGAAAAACAACCACTCCAGATCAGAGGAGGTTGTACAAAGTCTCATCTCTGTTCTCAGCCCTGGGAAGTCATGTGCAGAGCTGAGGTAACCCCCCTCACTTCCTGATGGGACAGTGGTGTTTCAGAGAGTTGGATCCTTTGCACCGAGGGGTGAGGCCCCATTCATCAGAGGGAGGATGATTAGTTCCTAATAGGGATTGAGGTGAGAAAACTGAGTGAGATGTCTATGAGCCACATGGACACCCCCACCCACCCACCCCCGCTGTCACACCTGGAGATCCAGGCATGTTGACGGGATGAAGAGCATCATTTCCTCCCAGGGCATCTCAGGGAGATGATGAACCAACCTTTTTTTATTTTTATTTTTTTTTTGTAGAGACAGAGTCTCACTGTACCACCCTCAGTAGAGTGCTGTGGCATCACACGGCTCACAGCAACCTCTAACTCTTGGGCTTAGAGCGATTCTCTTGCCTCAGCCTCCCGAGCAGCTGGGACTACAGGCGCCTGCCACAACGCCCGGCTATTTTTTTGTTGCAGTTTGGCCGGGGCTGGGTTTGAACCCGCCACCCTCGGCATATGGGGCTGGCACCCTACTCACTGAGCCACAGGCGCCGCCCAATGAACCAGCCTTAAATCAGCTGATGGAGGTTTTTAAGCTCTTGCCAGGAGTCACAGGATCCTATTCACCCCATAACCGAACTGTGGGGGCCAACCCAGTAAGGCCATGAACAGGGGTGGCTGGAGGTGACTCATGCTTTCTTTTGCTTTAAAGGGGGGGGGGTCTCAGGAGGGTGAGAACCCTGACCTGATGAGAGGTGCCTTAGAGACCAGAGGGTAATTTATAGGTTGGGCCAGGAGTCACAGTGAGGACCCTGAAGAGTGCAGGGGCCATCTGCCCCATATTAGGGGCACCTCAGAATCCCTTCCAATTTCAGTCCTGAGGGGCCTCAGACATAGATGCCAGGCAGAGGCTCCCTCAATCCCTTCTTGGAGGAAACAGAGAAATGAGGGTCTTGGTAGGAAAAAAGCAGTGTCCGCTGGGGCTGGCAGGCTGCAGCTAAAGGTGCACTCCAACTTCCTGCACAGGGTCTCCAAAGCACAAGCTGACCAGGAGAAGGGGAGGACGTTGGGGTCCTGAGGTAGTGTCCTCAAAGACACTTGCACAGGACCTTTTAAAGCCAAGGTGATACTTTCTTGTTGAAGGGGGTCACACTCTCTCATCCTCCTCTTCCAGGTACCTGCATCCCGTGAACTCTTGCCTGCTGTTCCTAAGCATAGTCATCATGCCTCGTGGTCAGAAGAGTAAGCTCCGTGCTCGTGAGAAACGCCGCCAGGCTCGAAGTGAGCACCAAGATGTCAGTGGTGCTCAGGCCGTTGCAGCAGAGGGAGAAGAGGCACCATCCACCTCCTCTGCTATTACTAAGGGTGCTTCCCAAAGCGCCCCTGCTGCAAGTGGTCCTCAGAAGTCTGGGAGAGGCCGATCCACCCGCTCAGGTGCCAAGAACCAAGATGAAGAGCGTCCAAGCACCTCCAGTGCTCCACCTCCGAGCTCAGGGAAAGATCCTCTGGCTAGGAAGACGGGCATGTTGGTGCAATTTCTGCTAGAAAAGTACAAGATGAAAGAGCCCATCAGGAGGTCAGATATGCTGAAGCTTATGAACAAACAGTTCAGAGAGCACTTCCCTGAAATCCTGCAGAGAACCACTGAGCGCATGGAGCTGGTGTTTGGCCTTGAGCTGAAAGAAGTTGATCCTAAAGGTCGCTACTTTGAGCTCTCTGGCAAGCTCAACCTTCCCAGTGAAGTGGGCCAGAGCGATGGCGGGGGCTTCCCCAAGAATGGGCTCCTGATGCCTCTTCTAAGTGTGATCTTCATGAATGGCAACCGCGCCTCTGAGGAAGAGATGTGGGAATTCCTGAATGTGTTGGGGCTATATGATGGCATTAAGCACTTCATCTTTGGGGAGCCCAGGCAGCTCATCACCAAATATTTAGTGCAGGAAAAGTACCTGGAGTACCGACAGGTGCCCGGCAGTGATCCTCCACGCTATGAATTCCTATGGGGTACAAAAGCTCATGCTGAGACAAGCAAGATGAAAGTCCTAGAGTTTTTGGCCAGGGTCAATGATACGGTTCCCAGTTCCTTCCATTCCCGGTATGAGGAGGCTTTGAGAGATGAGGAAGAGCGAGCCCAAGCAAGTATTGCAACCAGGGCTTGTGCCATTGCCAGGGCTCATGCCACTGCCCAGGCCAGCACCAGCGCCACTGCCCAGGCCAGCACCAGTGCCTCTACCCAGGCCAGCACCAGCGCCTCTGCCCAGGCCAGCACCAGCGCCTCTGCCCAGGCCAGCATCAGCGCTACCGCCCGGGCCAGCACCAGCGCTACCGCCCGGGCCAGCACCAGCGCTACCGCCCAGGCCAGCACCAGCACTACCGCCCAAGCCAGCACCAGCACTACTGCCCAGGCCAGTACCAGTGCCACTGCCCGAGCCAGCACCCGCTCCAAGGCCACATCTAAATCCTCCCAGCCCTAGGGAAGCCTGAAGCAGCCTTCACTTTGAAGTTGAAAAGGGCTGTCAACTTTCTAGGTAGTAGTATGTGAGTTGAGGCTGGAGAGAGCACAATATATGTCTTTTTTTCATTCCTGTTATTCATATGTAACTTGTAGATTTATCTTTTTTCTTTTCTTACAATGTGTTCCTTTTAAAGAGGCTTACTTAGATTCACAGTTGAAGTTTAAGAATAGCATAGATCACACAGTTACTGCTGTTTATCAAGTTTGAGTAATAGTTCGGTGTTTTGTAAAACAAATTGAAAATGCTTGCTTCCTTTATTGAGATCGAGTACAAGAAAAATAACATTGGAATAGGGGTTTGTTTTACCACCTGAACCCCAGACTGAAACAGCTGGAGTTATAAGCTAGTGGGGGGGAAAAGTAGCCAATTCTTGTTTTTTCTTATTCCCTCTATTCTTTTCTTTCGTTAAAATTAGAAGCTGTATGCTTTACTTTGCTTAGCTTATTCAAGAATGCTGGAGAAATTAAATCATCATACATTGAGAGCTCTTGTTTACTGGTTCTTTTGTCCCCAAACATGAATTGAGCATCTCCTCTTTGAAAGGCTTCTTGCTTATTCCGGGAATGTGTGGACAAAGAAGGCCCAGCCCCTGCATTTTTAAGTCCAAGAGTAACTATCATGTCTAAAACAGGGGGAGATGCACTATAAGACCTGAAGAACAATAAAGAAAGGGGTGAGGAGGGAGGAGATTCCAGATAGGGGCAGCCCAGAGTAGATGCCCTAGGACAAGGCAGGCTGGAACTAGGGGAGCTGCTGGGAAGTCCCTCGGTGGGAGGGAATTTTCAATTAGCCTACATCAGAGCTAGATGAGGCTGTTGAAATGACAAGTGGGATCCAGGCTGTGAGATGGTGACTCTCGAGAGTGGAGAGACTCCACCTGCAACAGCAAACTGCTCCTTAGGGATGTGGAGGGCCAGGGAGGAATCCCCCGGGACCGTGTTGGAAGAACTACTGTGTCCAGTCCCTGTGCAGGTGAACATGGTGCACTAAATAAGTGGTGCGCACGCTTGGTGGGAAGAAGTTTCTGAGGGTAAGAAATTTCCTGACACAGGTAACAGGAAAACCCTACCTTAAGGCAGGATTCTTGAGCAGCTGGGCTGGCCCTCTTCAACCTGGCCTGAGGGAGCCAGAGTGCTTCATTAAAAGGAAATCCAAATTAGGTATTTGGCATTATATGGCAAACTCAAAACAAGGTCCAGATTTGGGGTGGTGGCAAAGTGAATGAAGACAGAGATGGGTTAAATGGAAGCATAACTGGGGTCGGGGGAGGTGTTGGTCCTCTGCACAACATCTGGGTGCTTCATGGTGCCCTAATGGGATTCTACTTCACACCCACACAAAGTGACTGATCATACAGTGGGAATTTAATTATTAGTTTTATTTGCTAAACACTTTTTCTGATGTGGTTTTCTTTGTCCTAGGACATTGCATATTCTCTAACATCTGGATTTAAAAAAAATTCCCAGTGTGGTACATGGGGAATTAATACTACTAAGATAATACTATGATTATCCAAATAATCCAAATCATAGTAAATAACTGTCACTAAAAAAAAAATCTATGCTTGCCAGGCACTGTACTGTGTTCACAACAGACATTGCATACACCCATCAGTCCTAGAAGGCAGGGCTTATCTGCTTCACCAGATGAAAAACCTGAGGCTCCCAGAATTTACCAATGTGTGTGAGTCCATACTACCGGTTTGTGGCAGGGCTGGTGTTAGCCCTGGGGTCTAAGTTTGTCTAAAGCCAAGACTACCCCGTTTCTGCCAGCCTGAGGCAGATCTGGTGTGTTATAATTCATTTTTTGCTACTCCAAGAGTTATCTCAGGTAATAAAAAAGAAGGACTGTATGCACAAACTATTGGTTTGGAATACATAGCCAAAGCAATAAGAATATCAAAATAAATAGATGGTATGAAAAAGGAGACTTCTTTTTTTCAGGCATTGTCTTGCTCTGTTGCCCTGTCTGGCTACAATGCAGTGGCATCATCACAGCTCACAGCAACCTCAAACTCCTGGGCTCAAGTGATTCTCTTGGCTCAGCCTCCTGACTAGCTGGGTCTACATGCCACCACACCCCGCTAACTTTTCTATTTTTAGTAGAAATGGGGTCTCACTCTTGCTCAGGCTGGTCTCAAAACTCCTGACCTTGAGCAATCCTCCTACCTTGGCCTCTCAGAGTGCTAGGGTTAGAGGCATGAGCCTCCATGCCAGGCCAAAAGAGCATATGATAATCTGCATATGTATACAATGTCTGTTTGCCTCAAATGTTGCCTCAGACATTGCCTCAATGTCTGTTTGCCATATGATAATCTGCATATGTATACAATGTCTGTTTGCCTCAAAAGATCAGGGACTCACAAAATGATCCTATTCCCCCACCCTCGCCTATAATATGTCAGTCTTCTAGAACTGAAGTGACATCAGAAGCTAAGTCTGGCTGGGATGGGAAGGAAATAATAGATCAGCTGACAGCTCACCTTCTGCCCTGGGCCCCCTGCCCAGGTCACATGTAGTCCTGCCCTTGCAAGGCCCTATACAGCCTTGCCCAGATATGGCTCACCCCAACTTTCCCTCAGAGGTTTCAGGAAGGTAACGACCTTGATCTGCGGGCTGTGGACTGAGGAAAGTGGAGGAAAGAATTCCAGGACTGGTCAGCTATCTAGGTGAGGACCCTGCATGTGGACTGAAGGGACCACTTTTCCTATAATCAAGGAGACTGCCCAGTGCTCCAGACCTGCTCTCAGCCCTGGGAAGGTGGACAGAGCTGTGGGCTGACTTCTGCCTGGGAGGTCTCGGAGAGGTGAGGGATTTGGAGTATAGGGTTCTACAAAGGGAGGAGAGCTAGGCCCTGATTGGAGTCCAGTGAGGAAGCCAAGTGCTGTCTAGGTAACCACTCTCCTAAAGGGAGGGAGACAGCCCCACTCCTTGCTGGTGCTGGGTGATTCACTCAGGGGTATTCAGGTGCAGCAGGCCCCAAATTCCTCTTCTAAGGGAACAAGGAAGCGACAGCTTTGTTCAGAGGCTTTTAGACTAAGGACAGGAGAGAGACCTCTAACAAGCTAGGAGAGAGCGTATGCCCACCAAGTTGTCAGTATAGGATGCCTGCTGGCGGTGGGTGGGTTGGCTGAAGAGCCCTTTCCTTTCCTGCTAGGGCATCCCAAGGAAGTGAGGGCCAAGTTCAAGGTGTCAACTTGAGCACAGCAGAGAGAACTGACCCAGGCCCTATCAATAGTTACAATGGTGCTTAATGTTAACTAAAAGCCCCCCCGCCAGAATAGAGGTCCCCACTACCAGCTCTTGCTGTCACCCCAGGCAAGCCTAGTGGGACTGGTAGGCCTCAGTATAAGGTACACTCTAACTTCCTCTACAGAGGACGGGCTGACCAGGAAAAGAGCCTTCTGGGATCTTAGTGTCTTCAAGGACACCTTCACAGAGGCCTTAAATCCAAAGCTGTATGTCCCTGCTGAAGGGGTTCATGCCTTCTCACCCTCCTCTGCCAGATGCCTGCATCCTGTGCCCTGCTGCCACACTCCTGCCTGCTGTCCCTGAGCATAGTCTTATGCTCCATGGTCAGAAGAGTGGGCTCCATGCCTTTGAGAAAGGCTGCCAGGCCTAAGATGAGTCTCAGGGCCTTGAAGGTGCTCAGGCCACTGTAGCAGTGGAAGAAGAGTCCTCTCTCCTGATCTGATTTGGGGGGTGCTTCCCAGAGCAAGGGCAGTGCCAGGTCACATAGCGCCCTCCATGGGCCTCAGAGAACTCCATCTTTCACCACAACTTCCTTAGATGTTTCACATTCAGGATATTATGATGGTGACAAGAGCAAAGACAAGAAAAAACAAATTCATGGCAAGCAGTATAAGTATGTTTACATCAGTAGTCACTAGACTGTAGTCCCTTTAAGAGGCCAGGAAATGCAGATACTTTATGGAATGAATGTCCTTTCCAATGAGCGAGAACTTGTCACATCACTCTTTAAATCAACACACCAAGTACAGAAAAAGGAAAAATAAGTGGACTTGATCAACATACCCACAAATACTTGAGAATGGGAGGAAAATAAGGGAGGAGAAAGTTTCTTCAGAGGCCCTGAGATGCGTAGTGAGGTCTAATTGGGGTTTCAGTTTGCATTTCCCTATTCACTAATGAGGTTGACAGCCTTTCTTTTTTTTTTTTTTTTTTTTTTGTAGAGACAGAGTCTTACTTTATGGCCCTCTGTAGAGTACCGTGGCCTCATACAGCTCACAGCAACCTCCAATTCTTGGGCTAAAGCGATTCTCTTGCCTCAGCCTCCCGAGCAGCTGGGACTACAGGCGCCTGCCATAACACCCGGCTATTTTTTGATTGCAGTTTGGCCGGGGCCGGGTTTGAACCCGCCACCCTCGGTATATGGGGCCGGCGCCTTACCGACTGAGCCACAGGCGCCGCCCGGTTGACAGCCTTTCTATCTAAAACCAGCCTAACTCTGGTTTTGGATATCCTCTTTCATGTGATGTCTGTTTGAAGTTGGTATTCGGTATTGTATGAAAGCAGAGAAGGTTAGCATTCCCCTTGACAAGGATGGAAGAGGCCCTTGGGCCTAACAACACACATACACCTAAGGCACTGCCACCTACTTTGTGGCATCTAACCATCGTTTTTTGCACAAGAAAAAAACACTAAACACCATTAAAGTCAAGTGGGGGAAGAGGGGAGGAGGTGGGGGGAGAGGGGAGGAGGTAGGAGGGATGGGGAGGAGGGAGGGGTTTTGGTGTGCTCTCACCTAACAGGCACAATATATGGCACACTTCCTGGGAAGGGCCACAACTACAACTTGGACTCTACCTAACAGATGCAAACATCATAACGTAATCGTCTGTGCCTTCATATTAATCTGAAATTAAAAAATATAATTGGTATTCATTGTTCTATTAGGTTGTTCACTTTTTTCCTTGTTTGTTTTTCTGTAAATTATTTATATACTCTGGATATAATCCTTACAGAGTTAATATGGTCTATAAATATCATCTCATACATAGAGCTTGTCTTTTCATAATTTTTATGGTGCACATTAAAGAAATCTTTAGTTTTCAAGATTTTGCTCAAGTTTATCAGTGCCTTAAAATTTCAATTTTTATTTCTTAAGAAATCTGCTCTATTTTGAGACATAATTTTCAACCTGTTTTCTCCTACAGCATTACACTTCCCATTGGTTCTTGGATTCAATTGGAATGGACCTTCAGGTAAGTTACAAAATACGTAGAACATTTCTCTTTTACCCATATTCAATGCCAATTGCTGAAAAATCTACCCTCTTCCCAGTGATCTGACGAGTTTCCAATTTTGTACTGAGAATCCCATACGTGAATGTGTTTCTGGGCTCGCTATGATTCCATTGGTTTGTCTTGCCTTGAACCAACACTGCACTGTCATAATCACTACAGTTTATAGTAAGCCCTGCTATCTGAGAGGATGAGTCCACCATCTTGCTCTTCAGCAAAAGTTTTTCTTTTTATTAATTCTTTATTAAATCATAACTGTGTACATTATTTATGGGGTACGATGTGCTGATTTGATATACAATGTGGAATGCTTACATCTAACTGATTAACATAACCATCTCCTTGCTTTAAAAGTTTCTTTTCTTGGGCAGTGCCTGTGGCTCAAAGGAGTAGGGCACCAGCCCCATATGCCAGAGGTGGTGGGTTCAAGCCCAGCCCTGGCCAAAAACTGCAAAGAAAGAAAAGAAAAAATAAAAATAAAAAGTTTCTTTTCTTTTCTTAGTCCTTTCTACTCTTTGCCAAAAATTTTAGAATTAGCTTGTCAATTTTCAAAACCATTAGTGCTTTGATGGCTATGAATTAAAGTGCTGATCAATTTGAGAAGACTTTACACCTTGACAATACTGAGTCTCTCAGTCCATGAACGTGGCACATCTTTCTAATGATTTGTCTCCTTTAATAATTTTCACTAAAGTTTTATAATTTACACCACATCATTTGTTAGATTTAATCTGAGGTACATATAGTTTTGCTGCTACTATATGTAAGAATCCCATCCCTTCCCCCATTTTGTAATTAATTAAATAATGTATCAAATATATGTACGCGTGTGTGTATATATGTATGCATACATACACATGTGGGTCCTTGTACAATGACAGCTCTGATGGCCAGTCCAGAAAAAGAGTTCCAAAATTGCTTTGAAGGGTGAACTAGGGGCTGGCTTTGGTGCATAGCTTACCAAGTGGAGTAAGTACTTTGAAGGTGACTATAATGATATTCAGCAATGAGGTACGTGGCACTTTTTCTACAGTGAATTTATGAATTTAATTGTCCGGCCTCATATGCATAAAATCAAGTAACCTTATTAAACTCTCTTACTGAGTTTCATTCTTATGCACATGGTTACGGTTCTCTATAAATGTAATCACACCCCCTGCAAATACTGATATTTTGTCTTCTTTTCCAATTCTTTTTCCTTATGTTTCTTTTCCTTGCCTTACTACATGACCAGGACACCAGCACAATGTCGAATAGAAGTGATGAGTGAGCCCCTCACCTTGTATCTGAACTCAAAGGGAAACAGGGTAGGTAATTAGTTTCTCCTCACTGACTATAATGTTCACTGTAGCTTTTTGTATTGCATTGAAAGATATAAAATAGGTGATATTTGACCATTTTTTACTTACAAAGATAGTGATTTCATGGTTTAACCTAATAGGTGCTCTTATCATGTTAAGGCGATTCCTTCCCATTCTAATTTTTTTAAAGGTTGAGGGCAATTTCTAAAATTGTGAATGATGCTTATTTTTCAAAAAATGCTTTTCCTGCATCTAGTAAGTAACATATAATATGTTATTGTCTTCTTGTTAATGTAGTAGATTACAATTTAGATTGATTTCTAAGTACTAAGACAATCTTGTGTTTCTGGATGAAATCCACCATTTTATTTAAATATTTTGTATCTCTGTTGTGTAATGAGGTAATCCTGTCATTTTATTTTCTTAGACTGTGTGTTCAAATATTACCTGTGTCCATTTGCTCTCTCTTTGCCACCTGCAATTTTGATTAGACTTAAATTAGTCTTCTCGTGCTGTTCTCTGCGTCTTTTAACGTTTCTTTCATGTTTTCTTTGTATTTGTCCTTTCACTGATACATTCTGATTAATTTCTTCGGTTAAATCTTCCAGTTTATTAGGATTTTTTAAGATAGCTCTAATTTCTATTAAACATCTCTTTTGAGCTATTTAATATTTTAAATTTTAGAAGGTCTATTTCAAACCTGCTTGGCAATTTTCTACAGCTTTTGTTTTTTTGTATGTATTTTTGAAACTAATCATTATTTTTAAAAATATAGTAATCATTGGCTATTTTATATTCTGTGACTAATACATGAAATCTTTGTAGGTCTGTTTCTTCTTGCTCTTCTTTTTTTTTCTGATAATTCTCACTCATGGTACCACAATATCTAGCATTTTTCATTATTTCTTTTACTCATTGTCTGTATACCTTAAAATTTTTATTTGTTGGAATCCTTAGAGATTTAGAATATATTTCCTAGTATAGAAAGAATTGGCATTTGCTTCTGTCTGTCATCTGTGGGCACTTACCAAACATCTAAAATTATTAGATTATTCGGGGCGGTTCCTGTGGCTCAGTGAGTAGGGCGCCAGCCTCATACACCGAGGGTGGCAGGTTCAAACCAGGTCCCGGCCAAAATGCAACAAAAAAAATTGCTGGGTGTTGTGGCAGGCACCTGTAGCCTCAGCTACTTGGGAGGCTGAGGCAAGAGAATGGCCTAAGTCCCAGGAGTTGGAGGTTGCTGTGAGCTATGATGCCATAGCACTCTACCGAGGGTGATAAAATGAGACTGTCTCTACAAAAAAAAAAATAATTATTATTATTAGATTATTGGTTTCAGATTTTGTCAACTACTCAAGAACTATGAATTTGGGCTGCCAGTGATCTAAAGAGTTTGTGGTCACAACTTCCTGCAGGCTTCCCTCTTCTTAGTGCAAAGGTTCAGAGAGTAATTTTCCCTGTAGTCCCCTGATACTATAGCCCTTTGGGCTCCTAATGTTATGATGGAGGCCTTCCTTTAGATTCTTCCCCTTAGGCAGGCCCTGACTTCTTCTCAGGAATCCATGTCATAAGACAATATGACTCTGAAATTTAATTTCACAGCAGTTTGACCAGAATTCTCAATGTCAAAATCTACTTTTGGTGCTCTACTTAACTTTCTAGGTTTCCATCTTCACTCAGTCTATCAATTACATGTTCCATTCTTTCCTGCCAGATATCTGTACTTTTAATAATTTTTTTTTTCAGAGAGAGGGTCGCCCTCGGTAGAGTGCTATGGCATCACAGTTCACAGCAACCTCCAACTCTTGGGCTTAGGTGATTCTCTTGCCTCAGCCTCCCGAGTAGCTGGGACTACAGGCACCTGCCACAATGCCAGGCTATTTTTTGGTTGCAATTTGGCCGGGGCCAGGTTTGAACCCGCCACTCTCAGTATATGGGGCTGGTGCCCTACCCACTGAGCCACAGGTGCCGCCCCACTTTTAATAATTTTTTAATATAGTATTTTAAATTGTTTTCAACAGGAGGGTCAATGTAGAAACTTCTCCTGCCCTACTACTAGAAACTAAAGTCTAAAGGCAATATTTTTATATAATTGTTTTTATAACTGTTTTACTTTTCTATTTTAACTCCTATCATGTAGTCAATGCATGTTATTAGCTCAGGCTCAAACTTATTTATTTCCCTGGAGAAGCTGAGACAGAAACAGAGAATCATATGTTTTCTTTTTTTTTTTTTTTTTAAAGAGACAGACTCTTACTTTGTCGCCCTTGGTAGATTGCTGTGCCGTCACAGCTCACAGCAACCTCCAACTCCTGGGCTTAGACAATTCTCTTGCCTCAGCTCCCGAGTAGCTGGGACTACAGGCATCCACCACAGCATCCGGCTATTCTTTGTTGCAGTTTGGCCAGGCCGTGTTCAAACCCACCACCCTTGGTATATGGGGCCGGCACCCTACCCACTGAGCCACAGGCTCCACCTGAATCATATGTTTTCTAATACTTAAAAAAAATGGCATCTTGGCCCATCTCACAAGACAAAAATGAAGATCACAAGATTGATTTGGTCCTTAAAGAGCCTCTATGGCCCCTTTACCTTTTTCCCCAAACAACATTCAGTGGTATTCAGTTTGTGCCCACTGACTTAAGCTCTCTTCTTGTGAGATTTCTTCTTCCCTCAACCTAAATGTGCCTGAATCTTTCATTTTCTTCACCAGCAGAAAGAAAATGCTCAATGGTTCTCAATGGGGGACAATTTTGTTTCCCCCTCCCCCAAGTCACATTTGGCAATGTCAGGAGACATTTGTGTCACACTAAGGGTAGGGGTGCTACTGGGATCTAGTGGCTAGATGCCTGGAATGCTGCTAATCAGTGCCCCATGACAAAGAATTCTTCAGCCCCAAATGTCTAGGGTGTGGAGACTGAGACATGCAGGGAAACAATGGCTCCAGAGAGTTTTGCCCATGACAGAATGACTTCCTCAAAGAGTGTAGGTGGCAGAAAACATGGTGGCCAAATGCAATTCTGTTACCTCACAGAAGGAAGGTCTAATTGTTAGGGCCCTCTCTAACATAAGAACAACAGCAGTACATCGAACTGGCACCATCTCAGGGCTGAGAGAAACCTCCCACAGGCAAATTTCAGCAGAACATGTTTCATTCACTGCAGTACATATAAACTGTCTTTAGGGACATGTACACAGTGTGACTTAGTTAGGTACAAGAGAAAACAGTCCTGCTTTCCAGTCCCATTTGTTTCCTACAAGAATGGAAAAGTCCTAATTGTATATTGAGTGTTAAGACAAATAGTGGCAATTCAGAACAATTTAAACTCCCACAAGAGGGAATTTGACCAAGGGTCTCCCTGGACATCCATTTAGCAATTTAACTGAAATCTGATTGTTAGAGGTACAGAATCAATATACATTACCAATAACTTTAGTGGCTTACATTCAGGGGACCACTTTTCCTCAGAAAGAAATAATTTACTAGCACCTGAGAAACAAAGAGATTGTCCTCAAGGTGATTCAGTCACATTTTTAATTCTTATGTTTAACTTATGACACAAAATACATATAATTTTGATGATTCTGTACAAATAATATTGTACCAGCAGACATCCCAAGGTCATTAATGAGGAGGAATGAACTAATCTTTAGGAGAGAATCTAAACCAGTCAGAGTTCATTACTGCCTATGTCATCAACCTAAAGAAAATCTTTATTCTTTATTTAAGGACATAATACTAAGGCTATTTTCTGTTAACTGTAGTGAAAAATCACTTCCAGAATGGTGGCATAACAGCCTTTGAAAATTAACTTCTACATAAAAAGCTTGCTATAGGTGGCGGGTTCAAACCCAGCCCCAGCCAAAAACTGCAAAAAAAAAAAGCTTGAACATGCTATAAATCAACTAGGCCTAATATACATCTATAAAATGCCATGCTCAACAAGGAAGTGTACCTCACTAAGAAGGTACACAAGGAATGTTCTCAAAGATAGACCATGTATGTATTAGGTCACAAAAACACATCTCAATAAATTTTAAAAGTATAAATCATACTAAGTATATTCTTCAATCACAATGGAAAGAAATTAGAAATCAACAGGAAACCCAAATTTAGGAAATTCACAAATATATAGAAGTTAAACAACACTCTTCTAAATAACCAATAGGTTAAAGAAAAAGTCACAAGGGAAATTAGAAAATATTTTGAGATGAATGAGAATGAAAATACAAGACACCAAAACTTATGAGATATAGCTAAGGCAGTACTCAGAGGGAAATTCATAGTTGTAGATGTTTATATTTGGAAACAGAAAAGATCTCAAATTAATAACCTATTCTTCTACATTAAAAACCAGCAAAAGAACAGCAAAGCAAGCTGAAATAAGGAAATAATAAACATAGAGCAGAAATAGACAAAACAGAGAAAAAGAAACACAATAAAGAAAATCAATGAAACCCAAAGCGTGTTATTTAAAAAGATCGATAAAACTGACAAAACTTTAGCAATACTGACCAAGAGAGAAAAAGAGAACATCAAATAACTAAAATCAGGAATGAGCGACGTCATCACTGACATTACAGAAACAAAAAGAATTGGAAGGAGCAAGATGACAGATTAAAAACAGCTCCATACTAGCCCCTCACAGCAAGACAGGGGAACTAGAACTCCAGCCACCTCTAGCTGGAGGAACTTACACGGGGATGTTACTTCAAGGGCACAGTGAAGCAGTGATAGACTCCAGGAGTGGATAAGGGTCTGGAGCTGAGAAGAGCTGGTACAGAAGGCAAGTACTTGTGCACAAGCAGTGGCTGGCCACTGGATGCTGTCTGAGTCCTCTCACTAGTTTCAGCAGTTTAAACTGCTCACTGGAGCTGTTTAGTCCAAAATCAATAAGCTGCAGGACAGTCCCTTCCTATCCCCAGACTTCATGAAGAACGCAAACAGACAAATTATAGGTATCCCTGAAGGGGAAGAAGAACATCTAAAAGAAAGGAAGCCCTGCTGGAAGATATAATAAATGAAAATTTCTCAAGTTTCACTAAAGATTCTGAATCTTTCCTTTTAGAGGGATATCAAAACCTGGGTCATCTCAACACAAATAGAGCATCTCTACAACACATTGTAAAAAACCTGTCCAAAGTCAAGACAAAACAGAAAATTCTGCAAGCAGCCAAGACTAAGTGCCAATTGACTTACAGGGGCAGATCCACCATGGTGATAGTGGACTTTTCAGCTGAAACTTTCCAAGTCAGAGAAGAATGGTCGGCTACCTTTAACCTTCTTAAACAAAACAATTTTCTACTAAGTATATACCCAAAGAAAACTCTTGCACATGATTATCCAAGTAAATGTACAGAAAAGGTTTATAGAAGAACTTCTCGGGCGGCGCCTGTGGCTCAAGGAGTAGGGCGCCGGTCCCATATGCCGGAGGTGGCGGGTTCAAACCCAGCCCTGGCCAAAAAAAAAAAAGAAGAACTTCTCAAAATTTTGAAACAACCCAAGTGTTCATTGACAGGAGAATGGGTAAACCAATTATGATACATTCACACAATGGGATAATAACCAGCAATGACAATGATTGAACCACCGATGCTCACAATATGTTGGGTGAAGACCAAGTACAATATCCCTTTACAAAGTTCAATTCAAGCCAAAAACATGTGTGTGTGTGTTAAAGCGTATAACATGTATGTGTCAAATTAAAACAAAAGGCAAAAGAACAATAAACACAAAATTGACATAGTGGCTATCTGTGAGGGACAGGCAGAATGGGAGAGGGCAGAGCACAGAATTGAAGTAAATTGTCGGTCTGCTCAAATTCCTGGTTGATGAATGGTCATGGAACACTCAAACACTGACAGGTATTATTAACTTATAAATGAAGGTAGGGTGGATCCAAGCTTTGTAGGGGCTTCCTTAGGGAAAAATCATATGAATTACAAATATGCAATATCCTTAGCCACTCCAATACTCCCTAACATGAGGGGGAAATGTGATGGAGAGAAAGTCAGACCAGAAAGAGTGTTCTTAACTGATTCTGTTTAAAGTATCTTACTTTTACAGATTTTACAAAAACCTATGACCATGTCATAACATTGCTCAAGCACTGAGCAATGCGCAGAAGGATGTGGAAGAGGCCTCTGCAAACAAGAGGCCCTGAAGCTTATGCTCCAGTGACTTTATGGTATATGCACCTCTGTCTGTTCAAGGAGGATTGATGTAAAGAGTACGGGATGGCTCTAGTCCTGGCTGTACAACTATAGCTGTGTGTCATTGGGCAGATTGCTCACACTCTTTACACCTTAGCTTCCTTCTCTGAAAAGATGGATAAACTAGATCAAACAATATCTTCAAATTTAAATGTCTTGCAGCTCTATTAGTGAGCCTTTACAGACTCATTTAATGGACACACACAGTGTGAACTCTATATCATCAAAACACTATGCTTACAACTGGTTCTAATTTAAAACTTTTATAATTCTCTGAGTAGCCTGTGACAGTAGAATTTATCTTGAGAAGTTTAGTGGCAGTACAAAGATATTTCTTTAACACAGAACTTTTATTCTCTCAGAATTTAAATATTTTCAAACATATGAAAGTGTAAGACCATTTAATGAGACAGGAAAAGTAACCTATATATGAAAAGAAGGGACATTAAAATCAAGCCAAATTAACATGAATGTTTTCTTAAAAATCAAGATATTATAATAATGTATTAAATATATCAATTAATATATTAATTATATCAATGAATATAAATCTAATATAATTGATATACATTATATCATTAATATCAATAATAATTTATAATTTAAATTTATAAATTTAAATGAAGAATGAAGACTAACAACAAAAAATCAATCACTTTTCTTTTAATTCCAGATACAGAATTTAAGCTCTTGCATTCCCCAGACCAGGGAATACTATCACCATGAAGTGGTACATGGTCATTTTCTTATTTTATTTTATTTTTCCTCATTACCAATCAGCAGCCCTATGGCTCCATCTCTACTCCAACCAGAAACCCACCTGAATGTGTTTGCTATACCTCCTTTGACATATATGCATCTTTGCAAATGATAAAAAGTATTATTTAAACTTATACGATTATATTGTCTTATAGATCTCATCTGTTCCTTTTTCTATTAGCTTCAGAATGTATTTTTAAGATCTTTCTACAGTGAAATTGCTTCTAAATCCTGAATAGTATGCATTTTTAAAAATTTATTCATTCCCCCATTAATGGATAGCTAGGTTGCCTCCAACTCCTTGTTTTTCTAAGCAATGCTCCAATAAATAAGTTTATTTATATACCAGCATGGATGTAGATGAGGGTGTACCTACATTCTGCATAGAGGAGTGGGATTGCTACTTCATTGAGAGTACTTGTAACCTTTCTTCAAATACCAATACTTTTTTTTTTTTTTTTTGCAGTTTTTCGCCAGAGCCGGGTTTGAACCCACCAACCCACCACCTCTGGTATATGGGGCCAGTGCCCCAGAACACCAATAGTTTTTAAAATTTTCAGATTAATACAAGGGAACATACAATTAGTTTGCATTGTCTGTATTTGTTAGGTAAAGTCCAAGTTGCAGTTGGGCCCTTTACCCAGGAGATGTACTATATACCCCTGCATTGTACTGCTTAGGTGGGAACTTTCCACACCCCCTACCCACTTCTTGAATTTAAATGTGTTTTTCTCTTGTGTGGCATATGGTTGTTCATCTACCAGTTTCATATTGATATTGAGTACATTGGATACTTGCTTTTCCATTCTTGTGATACTTTACTTAGAAGGATGTTCTCCAAATCCGTCCAGGTAAATATAAAAGATGTAAAGTCTCCACCTTCTTAAGGCTGAATAGTATTTCATGGTATACATATACCACAGTTTATTCATTCAGGGGGTGATGGGCACTTGGATTGTTTCCATATCTTTGAGAATACCAATACTTTTGTACACAATATCTGCGCCACTGTAAACTCCTACCAGCACTGCATGGGTGTTTCTATTACAAACACTCAGTATTTTCTGACTTCCTATATTTTTGACAGTAAAATGAGAATAAGGCGTATTGCTGGAGGTTTTTTGCATCTTCAGAGGTAGAGCCTCTTTTCTTATTCTTATCTGCCCATTCAGAATTTCTTTCTGTGACTTGCCTTTTCATATAAATTCTCCATTTTTGTATTTCCCCTCTTGTTGATTTGCATGATTTTCTTGTATATTATACATGTTAATCCCTTAACTCTAGTTTTTGATGTTACAAAAATCTCCCATTAAGATTATATATGTGATGTTTTCATTTTAAAAATGTCTTTTTTTTAAATGTCTTTAGTGTTCATGCAAACAGATAATAATCTGCCTGTCAACTAAACACTAATTAATTTTTTTCTTTTTTTTTTTTATTGTTGGGGATTCATTGAGGGTACAATAAGCCAGGTTACACTGATTGCAATTGCTAGGTAAAGTCCCTCTTGCAATCATGTCTTGCTCCCATAAAGTGTGACACACACCAAGGCCCCACCCCCCTCCCAACACTAATTAATTTTTTAATCACTGGAAAAATATGTTTGCCAGTAGAAAATCTCATGGAAAGAGTATGATGTTGAGATTTGCAAAGTGAAAAAGTTTAGCCACATTTCCTTTTTTTTTTTTTTTTTTGTGGTTTTTGGCCGGGGCTGCGTTTGAACCCACCACCTCTGGCATATAGGACCGGCGCCCTACTCACTGAGCCACAAGCACCACCCCTAGCCACATTTCCCTAAACTACTTTAGAGCTACCCTTTAGGTTTTTGTGAAAATCAAATACCTTATCTGTATGCAAATACCTCTCTATAGCACAATGAGTCAAATAACCATATATGGAAGTTATATGACTTTGATAAATAGTAGGATTTTTTTAAGAATGATGTTAAGTTCTCTTTTTTTTTTTTTTGTAGAGACAGAGTCTCACTTTATGGCCCTCGGTAGAGTGCCGTGGCCTCACACAGCTCACAGCAACCTCCAACTCCTGGGCTTAAGCGATTCTCTTGCCTCAGCCTCCCGAGTAGCTGGGACTACAGGCGCCCGCCACAACGCCCAGCTATTTTTTGGTTGCAGTTTGGCCGGGGCCGGGTTTGAACACGCCACCCTCGGTATATGGGGCCGGTGCCTTACCGACTGAGCCACAGGCACCGCCCATTAAGTTCTCTTTTTAACATATGCTTTTTAATTCGTATGTTTTATACATATTTAATTCATATGTATGTTTGACATAATTTTTATATACCATATTACATAATAATAAAAATTAATAAATGCAATATTTGTTGTAGTTTTTAACAGAGCTTTTATCAGATTAAAGAGTTACTTTTTGGTCCTTTCTATTATTACTGGTGGATTTTTATTTTCATTAATATAATGTTTCTTTGGATTTCTACTAATAATTTGTAATTAAATTCCATTTATATATTATTATCATCCAAGTTTTAATTTCATTAATATTGATCTGATGTACTTTCTTCCAGACCTTTATTTTAACCCGTTAAGTAGGGTTTTGTTTTAGGAGTTTTTCTTATAAATTAAGGTAGCAGACTTGACTTTTATTTTGTTTTTAATTTAATCTGGTAGTCCACATCTATTACTGGGTAAATTTAACTAATTTATATTTATTATTTTACATTTGGACTTACATTTTTCCATTTTTAGAGGATACCCATCAACTTTTGAAAACATATTTCAAACATATTTGAAAACATTTTAAAAACTTTTAAAACATATTTAAATATAAAACATTTTATATATTACATATAAAACATATGTAAAATTTTCTAATCCATACAAAGTTATTCACTTTTACTTATTCTTCTTCCAAATATGAAGATTTTAGCATGCTCTATGAATTGAACAGCCCCATCATTTTATTGTTGATTGAAACCTAGTTCAACTCTTGTTTACACAAAAAATTGCTTTTTTAATCATTGAGTTTTTAGTCATTAAACTTACTAGCATACTTTATCAATTTATTTGTACATTGCTATTTCACACATCTTAAGCATTCACATCTAGATTTCAGTTTATTTTACCTGATTCTTTAGCTTCAGTAACTACATTTTTCATTCTGTTTTGTTTGGGGTTCTTTTATATCTACCCACCCTTATTCTTTTAAGTCTAATTTGTTTTATAATTTCTTGTTTTTTTTAATGAAAACTTAGTTGTTCAACCTAACAACTTAAGCATACTCATGACCCACTCTTTTGAAAATTTTTACTAATTATTTTAATTTCATCCCAAGTGAAATTGTATGTTTGACTGGTGATTTTGTCAACTGTCGGCACCACGATTTCTTCCCTGTCCTTGGAATTTTAGTTTGCAAGATCATTTTGAGTCCTTGAGAAAGAGTTCTTTCTCTGTCCTGCTGCTACTGCTTTCCAGTAGGTTTTTAGTACTTCGGCCTCTGGGTCGATTATACAGGATCAGGAGTTCTTTGTAAGTTCTGGGCATCAGCCCTGTGAGGATATCAGGGATATCTCAGATCCAGTCTGACAGGAGAACAAGAGGCAGGAGAACTTTGTGCTACCCCACTGCCTAGGTAATGTTTAAAGACAGAGAAGCAGACAGTCTCTTTAGCTGGGGAAATTTAGGAGTCAGGTTTTTAATGCCCCAAAGGGAATTTTACTTGAAATTAATCTAGCTGATTTTATGTGGAGTTATTTGGCCATAAATGACATAGAAAGACTTTTTAACTATAACTGCTTTTCTTTGGGGGATATAGCAAGGATTCAATAAATGAGCCTACTTTAAAGAATGTCATGACATGAGAAAATATTCCAAGGACCAAAAGAAGGACCAGAGCAGAGGAAGATGGGCAGGGAAAGAGAGAAACAAGACGGGGGCAGCACCTGTGTCTCAAAGGGGTAGGGCTCCGGCCCCATATGCCCGAGGTGGTGGGTTCAAACCCAGCCCCGGCCAAAAACTGCAAAAAAAAAAAAAAAAAAAAAAAAGAGAGAGAGAGAGAAACAAGACGGAAAAAGAGGAGCAGGAAGAAAAACAGGGTAGGAGAGATAGGGGCCCAAAGGGAAGAGACACAGAGGCAGAGATAAAGAGATCAGGTAGGGTGGGGGAGAAAGACAGTATGCAAGACAGTTGAAGGTAGGGATAAAAGGAAAAAGCTTGCAAGAAAGATTGTGACTAAGTTGAAGGGATTCTATTTTCTTGCTTTTATAACGGAAAACATGGCCGCAACCATGTGGGTAGGCACACCCTATTTGCTGAGTCTGGTGAGAGGATAAGCCTGAAGGGAGGAAATGGTAAAAATGACTAATCTTCCTATCAGTGGAATGACCGCTTCCAAGCCTGAGAAAGAAGACTGTTCTTTGCTAGCCGTTGCCTAGCACAGACAAGGAGCACTCCCACTGCCTCTGGTCACTTCTAACAGCCAGGCTGATTTGATAGTCTCTTCAATAACCCATTCATCCACAGCCTTATATTAGTTTTCATCCTGAGTAACACTAATTGCCCTTAGGCTGAGAGCATGTGGAAGAAGTTGATTGATGACATTGTAGTATTTTCCACTTCAGCAACAGCAGCTATGTGCGTCTTGGCTGATGCACACTTCCCTGCCCAGATGGTAGGTGAGCTTATTCCAGGGCCAGGATTGCAGGAAAAGTGAGCCCTAATCAACAAACTAGTAGTTGGGTTAATAGAATGAAACACACATGCTTAACCCCATCCTCATGACTGCTTCTTCCCTTTCAAACAGCACACTGAGCTACCAGCATATGGCCTAATATTGGGCTTCTCTGAGTGGGCTTTCATTTATCCAAACCTGTCTTCGTTTAGGTTTCCTCAGATGCAGAACCTGAGAGAACAGTGCAAGTAGTTTATTTGGGAGGTACAGATAAAACTGGTAGGAGAGTGGGTAAATGTGAAAAGGAAGAAAAGGCAGCCAAAAAAGATGATCAAGCTAGCTTCCACTGTGGGCAACTAGAGCTTAATTCTATAGGAAAGCCTGGAGAAATGGTGTAAAACCCATGCCTTGAGGTTTTTTAAGCTATGGAACAAGGTGGCTGTGAGATATTTATACATCAAATTCTACCAGGCATTAGCCTCTCCTGGGACATAGTGTATCCTGGAAATTCCAGCCTGCCCTATGTTTGAGTACACTGGCCTTCCACTTAAAAAAATGTAGACATTGGCAGTTTTTTAGAATAGGCTAAAACTGTAAGTCTTGAGGGATACATGGGTTTCTACAACATTTTCCCAAAAGGCTCAGTAGAGACACCGAGGCTTGCTTCATTTACTGATCTCCTCTGAGAATAGCTTTCCATTTCTTTTTTTTTTTTTTTTTTTTTTTTTTTGTAGAGACAGAGTCTCACATACCGCCCTCAGGTAGAGTGCGTGGCATCACACAGCTTACAGCAACCTCTAACTCTTGGGCTTACATGATTCTCTTGCCTCAGCCTCCCGAGCAGCTGGGACTACAGGCGCCTGCCACAACGCCCGGCTATTTTTTTGTTGCAATTTGGCCGGGGCTGGGTTTGAACCCGCCACCCTCGGCATATGGGGCCGGCGCCCTACTCACTGAGCCACAGGCGCCGCCCTAGCTTTCCATTTCTAAAGGTTCACAGCATGAAATGAGGCTCAAAATCAAAATGCAGTAATACACATTGAGTAAACAAACTTTTCCCATAAAGGGCGAGAGAATAAACATCTTAGGCCCTGTGGGCCATGGGGTTCCTGTCACAGCTACTCATCTCAGCTGTTGTAGCAAGAAAACAATAGATAAACTGGTGAGCATGGCTATATTCCAATAAAATTTTATTTTACAAGATGAGACAGCAGGCTAGACTTGACCTACCAATCCGTGAACTGTGGTTTACTAACCTCTTAAATACATGAAAGATCTTTGTGAACTTTAGTGCTATGCACATTCTCAATATCATTTATCCCTTACTCGATAAGCCATTGGAATTTACTATCCCTGTCATGCTAGGGGTGGAATTCATAGTTTCTTCCTTCATACAGCACATGTTTACTGAGCACCTCCTCTGTAGAAAGCATTATTCAGGCCCTGGGGATTCAGTAATAAGACAGACAGACAAAATCCATGCCCAAGACCTGGAAAGTGATTCCTAAACCTGTTCTCCCACCAATCTGTATCACTAGAGAGCCATTCCTGTGGATCAAAAAGTGACAAGTACAACTAAAACTCTCAGTACCTGGGAGAGTTGGGGTATAGGCCGCATTACTAATGAAGTTTAAGTAAGCTGCAGGGACCTATCCTTGCATTGGCTCTATCCAAGGCCCTGGAAGGGGCCCTCGCGATGATTCATATACGCATATGTATTTGTCAAATTCACAAATACAAATACAAGCTATTTTAAAATCATGATTGATGAAGGCCATTGTCTGTTTTCACTCTGACTTATCCTCCATCATGTTTCCCCTTGTGTTAGGTGGTTTCCTGATTTTCTCCTTTGAAACAGCACTGTAAACTATCAGCAGTCATTACAAACTATTTCTTATGAAAAAAAAAAAAAGATGGCGACTTTACCTCTTTCATGTTTACATGGATGGAGCTGGAACATATTCTTCTTAGTAAAGTGTCTCAAGAATGGAAGAAAAAGTACCCAATGTACTCACCCTTATTATGAAACTAATGTAGGACCTCCACATGAAAGCTATAACCCAGTTACAACCTAAGAATAGGGAGAAGGGGAAAGTGAGGGGAGAGAGGGGGGAGGGAGGTGGAGGGAGGAGGATTAATGGGATTACACCTGTGGTGCATCTTACAAGGGTATATGTGAATACTAGTAAATGTGGAATGTAAAGGTCTTAGCAAAATAACTAAGAAAATGCCACGAAAGCTATGTTAACTAGTGTGATGAAAATGTGTCAAACGGTCTATGAACCAAGTGTATGGAGCCCCATGATCATACTAATGTACACAGCTATGATTTAATAAAAAAAAGAAAAAAGAAAAACTTTATCACTATGTGGCCTTTGGAGTTACAGCCTATTGGAACTTCTTTCAACACAACTCCCCTTTTGAGAGGCATGAATTAACAATATTTAAATAATCATTCACACTGGCTCTCTGGTGCCCCTGTAGCCAAAGCACGGTGGGAGAGGGCTGATACTTGTAGTCACGATAACTTCTAGCTTAAGAACTCGTGGGAAAATATAAAATGACAAAAAGGTATGTCAAACAATTTAAGGAAGCAAACTACCTAAGCTTAGAGAAACGGCTCAGGAAAATCCAAGCAAAATGTATTAACACTAAGATTAGGAAATTTACAAAGTCACCTTCAGCCCATTCCAGACTTTCCAGACTTGTATTCTTCCCTGAGCTAAGCTGAGACCTATAATTTGATAACATTTAAGTGATGGAGCTAGGATCAGTATCCATGAAAAATCCACAAATACAATATCTGCATATGGACACATATACATATGTATTTAAGTGTACATGCACACATGCAACTACATATGTTTGACATTAATGTAAAACTCTCCTAAAACAAATATTCAAATACTAGGAAAAGGTAATATCATTATCTTTCTGTTTGCCCAGGAGTTCCACAAAGACCACACTGCCAAACAAGTTTAAAGAGGAGTCCTTAAAGAGAAGCCGGCCAGCGACTGCCTCAGTGTCCCAACATGGGGTTTCTGAGAGCAGCCCTGAGTGCTTAAGGGGTCGAGTTTTTAAGGCTTGGGCTGCATCCTGGTTGGCATGCAGGCTGTCCAGGTGTATCTCAGTAGGGTAGCAAGCAAGCATTGTACAGGAGCAGAATTTCGTGGTTAGCCATACATTTTTGTTTTAATATTTTCCCCATACATCTTAGTTTCAGTGCTTTCCCCCCATATATCTTAGTTTTAGTACTTTCCCCCACTACATCTTAGTTTCAATACTTTCCCCACCTGTTTTTTTTTGTTTTGTTTTGTTTTGTTTTTGCAGTTTTTGGCCAGGGCTGGGCTTGAACCCGCCACCTCCTGCATATGGGGCTTGTGTCCTATGCCTTTGAGCCACAGGCGCTGCCCACCCACCTGATATTTTTTAAAAGTCAGTCCAGGAACAGTTGGTACCTCCCCGTCTGTTTCCTAGGGAGTTAGCCAAGCAAAAAATTTGGAGTGAACTAGAAGCAAGAAATTAATTAGTACTTTCCCATCTATCTTGGGAGTGAACTAGACTTATTTCAGTTTTGTTTCTTTTTTGAAAGCTTGCCATCCAGAATTTTGCCAGGAGTTAACTGGTATTTTTCCATGATAGCCTAGGCCTGACACCTTTCTGTCTTAGCCTAGGCCCACTAGGCCTAACATTTCCAAATACAGACTGATTATGTAAACAATAGGTAGCATTTATTGAAAGCATACTGCATGCCAAACACCATATAACACTTCACACAAAACTCAACAAAGTCTGTTAAATTGAGGCATTAAGAGGTAGGAACTTTCCCAAGATCAAGAACTTGTAAGTGATGGAGCTAGGATTTAAACTCAGGAATTTCTAACTCCAGAATCTGATTTTTAACTACCACATAGTCACTTCAAGTGTAAATGCCCTATCAAAAAGACAATGTTGTCACAAAACTATCTAGTCTAGGTCCTTGGGAATGTATCTTACCTGTTCCCCAAGAATCGTCGTAGGAAGTTGGTGTTTGTATGTCTGGGCTGGAGCGAGTGTTCAGGCACAGAAAGTATTTTCTCCTGGTGTAAACAATAGTGAGGAATTCTAGAACTTATTCTCCTGTCTTTCTCTTATCCTTTTTTCTGTTACATCAGTAACCCCTACGGTGATTCTGTTTGTCCTCCAGTTTCCATGAGCTTTAGTTTCTGACAAGCATATCTATTCTCAGACCCACTGAAGATTGGCAGCCCACTCTACCCCCTGGGGATCTTTATCTAAAACAGACACATAGTCTGTATAAGGTTTCTATATGAGTATGTAAGTTTAATTCGTTTGTTTCTCTTTCTAGGAGTAAAAAGACAAGGCTAAAAATGATTGAGGTGGAGCTTCAGTGGCACAATCTGTTAGCACGTAGTACTTAATAAAAATGGTTGAAGCATAAGAAGTCGCATTAAGTAGCACATACTCGAGTTTTGGTACTAACCTGAATTAAGACTGTCCCCAAGGAAGGCTGGTGTGGTAGCTCATGCCTGTAATCCTAGCTCTCTGGAAGGCCGAGGGGGGTGGATTGCTTGAGCTCACAAGTTCCAGACGAGCCTGAGCAAGAGTGAGATCCCATCTCTAAAAATAGCTGGGTGTTGTGGTGGGCACCTGTAGTCCCCACTACTCGGGAGGCTGAGGCAAAAGGATCCCTTGAGCCCAGGAGTTTGAGGTTGCTGTGAGCTATAACGCCATGGCATTCATTCTACCAAGGGTGGCAAAGTGAGACTTTGTCTAAAAAAAAAGAAAAAAAACTGTCCTCAAGGAGATATTTTTTTCTTGGTATTCACATTATCTTAGAAATTCCACTCAATTTCTTTATAAGTCTACTAATATCCCCCAGCTTAAAGATCACCAGGAGCACACCTATATTCAAACAAAGTTAGCTTTATTGACTTATTAAAATGAGAGTGCCTGAAAGTGATGGGAAGCCATAGAGCATCTCAGGAGGGGGTACTACAAAGGATTAGTATTTAGACTTGGAGTAGGTGATTTGGGAAAGGTTCAGGAAGTAGGACTTTATTGTGGATTATATGCTGTCAAAAAATGAGGATAAATCTGTGATTGGGTATCTTACTAAATCTTATCTAAAGGAGAGACAGCTCACAAGAAGCTAAAGCTATTGCCGATAAAGCAGCAAGAGTCACTGAGATGAGCCAAAATAGGGGGCTGTTTGGTCATTTTTGTGGCTTGAACAATGCTCTTGTTTTTGTGTTCATACATGATTATGAAGTGGTCTTATTTTGTCTTGATGCATTATGGTCACAGATAATCATATATAGGATTATCTGATGCTGGTGCTCTATGAGATTGTTTATGTTCAACAGGAGAACACCATGGCCTAGTTCTGAGTGACACAAGTATACAATTGTAATGATCAAATCAGGGTAATTTGGCTATCCATCACCTCATGCATGCATCATTTCTCTGTGTTAGAAGTATTCTAATTTCAGTGGTTTCTATTATTTTTAAATATACAATAAATCATTGTTAACTACAGTCACCCTATTGTGCTACTGAACGCTAGATTTTATTCCTTTTATATAACAGTATTTTTGTACCCCTTGCCCATACCCTCAATATCCCCTACCACTACCCTTCCCAGCCTCTGGCAACCATCATTCTATTCTCTATCTCCATGAGTTCTTTTGTTTTCAGCTTCCACATACGACTGAACATGCAATATTTGTCTTTCTATTCCTGGCTTCTCTTTCTTTCTTTTCTTTTCTTTTTTTTTTTTGAGACAGAGTCTCACTATGTCACCCTCAGTAGAGTACTGTGAAATCGCAGCTCACAGCCACCTCAAACTCTTGGGCTTAAGCAATTCTCTTGCCTCAGCCTCCCAAGTAGCTGGGACTACATGCACCCACTACAACGCCCAGCTGTTTTTTGTTGTTGTTGTTGTTTACCAGACCCAGACCAGGTTTTAACCTACCAGCCCCAGTGTATGTGGCCAGCACCCTAACCACTGAGTTACAGGCGCTGACCCTGTCCCTGGCTTATTTCACTTACATAATATCCTCCAGTTCCATCTCTGTTGCTGTAAATAGGATTTCATTCCTTTACATGGCTGAATTTCATTGTGTATCTATACCACATTTTCCTTAACCGTTTATCATTGATGAACACTTATATTGATGCCATATTTTGCCTATTGTGAGTTGTGCTACAATAAACACGGGAATGCACATGTCTCTTCAATTTATTCAGGAATAGTGTTCAGTAGCACACTGTTTTCCATAGTGGCTGTACTAGTTTACAATCCCACCACCAGTGTACACACTTGCTTATTTTTTTTATCCTTCAGCTGATGTTTCTGAGTCTCACCTTTATGGTGAATAGGTCTCCATGCCCACCTCTCCTATATATTGACTTCATGGGAAGAGACAAAGTATCTCAAAGATGCTAACAGTGCACATTAGGTCTTCCAAAGGATCTTCCACATTGCAGTGGAAAAGACAGATACCATGTTTTCCCTGCCTTAGTTTTCCATTTCCTCATTACATGGAAATAATTCCATTTGTAATAGTACCTAGAAAAGACCAAATTATGATGCCCCAAGGCTTGGGCCTATTAGACAAAGGAATGAGAAACCAGCACAATGAAAGCTGAAACCTGAAATTCAATAGTCCAAAGGTTAAACAATGGCACATGCTCACAATAATCAACAAGCGAAAAAAAAAAATCATCAACAAGGGCAGATTAATCTGTGCCATAGCAGCAATTGTCAATAAGTGGTGAGAGAAAATGCAGAAAACCACTTAGGACAATTACAATTCTCAGAATTTGCACTCTAGTTTTGGAAGCCTTTGTACAATTGGTATCTCCCTTGCATAGTAGAGGGGACCTTCCATCTTCCTTTCATCTTGGGCTCTACCTCCATTCCAGTCCTTCTATCCTTTTGACTGTCACCTCCCCAGTAGCCACACTGACTGCTTTCCTATGAGCCAAAAGCTTTCAAATGCCCTTCTGTGTTGGAGAATAAAGCATGTAACATAGATACAAATGGTTTATGTTTCCAGCTGCTAATAATAAAAGTTGCCATCTTGATGTCCTCAAATAGAAAGGATTTGCATTTGTCCCTTTTAGATGATACAGGTTTTCTCCCTGCATTGTTCATCAACCCTGTGTTTTCTCTACAAGAAAAATATTTGCTAGCCCTGAAAGTTGTCAGCTTGTTCTGATTTCTATTACCATATATTAATTTGCAAGTTTTACAACTTCATATAAATGAAATTATGCACTATGTTCTCTGTGTCTGGAAGCTTTCCTTTAGCATAATGTTTCCAAGACTCATCTATGTTATTGCTTGTATCAGTAGTTCATTATTTTTTATTGCTGAGTATTATTCTATTGTATAAATAGAATATACCATAATTTGCTTATCTAATCTGTTGATGAATATTTGGCTTATCTCTAATTTGAGGCTATTATAGATAAAGTTGTTATAAACATTCTTATACAAGACTTTTTATGTATATATGTTTTCATTTCTCTTAAGTAAATACCTAGAAGTGGAAATTTTAGGCCATGAGGTGGGTATAAGTTTAACTTTATAAGAAACCAACAAATGGATTTTCAAAGTGATGATACTATTTTACACTCCCACCAGAAATGAGACTTTTAGCTATTCCACATGCTCACCAACATTTTATGCTGAAAGTCTTTTAAATTCCAGCCATTTAGTATTTTAAATTTTTCTCATTGTCCACATCAATAAGAATGATGGATTCAGGTTTTATATTTTTTTGTTGGTCAATCAGTGAAACTAGAAAAGTTGCAAATTTTTCTTTAAAATGGTACTAAAAAATCAAAAGGCACCTTTAAGATAGTACAAAGGCAAGCCAACATGGAGAAACACTTTTAGGCATACAAAAATGACTCATACCCAGAATATATAAAGAATCTCTACAGAAAAGACAAATAATTAAATTCAGAAATGTGCAAAAGAGTTGAACAGGCACTTTACAAAGACAATATTCAAATTGTCTATTAGCATGAGAAAAGACACAACTTCTTTAATCATCAGGAAAAGGCAAACTTAAACAGAGTAAGATATTACCATACACTGATAAAAGGGCCAAAATTAATAAGATTGATAATAGGGCTGCGCCTGTGGCTCAAGGGAGTAGGGCGCTGGCGCCATATACCGGAGGTGAGGGGTTCAAACCCAGCCCCAGCCAAAAACTGAAAAAAAAAAAAAAAAAGGATTAATAATACCAAATGATGGCAATGATATGAAGCAGTTGGAACTTTCCTATACATTATTGATATGGGAGTATAAATTGGTAAAGCCACTTCAAAACACAGATGGTCACTACTTAAGCTAAATAAGCATCTAGTTAAGGCAGTGCCTGTGGCTCAGTGGGTAGGGCGCCGGCCTCATATACCGAGGGTGGCGAGTTCAAATGGCCCCAGCCAAACTGCAACAAAAAATAGCCAGGCATTGTGGCGGGTGCCTGTAGTCCCAGCTACTCGGGTGGCTGAGGCAAGAGAATCGCCTAAGCCCAGGAGTTGGAGGTTGCTGTGAGCTGTGATGTCACAGCACTCTACCAAAGGCCACAAAGTGAGACTCTGTCGCTACAAAAAAAAAAGTATCTAGTTAGCTTACTTTGTGGCCTTTGGTAGAGTCTGTCGCTACAAAAAAAAAGTATCTAGTTAAGATAAACATGATTTAGGGTGGCGCCTGTGGCTCAAGGAGTAGGGCGCCGGTCCCATATGCCGGAGGTGGCGAGTTCAAACCCAGCCCCGGCCAAAAACCACAAAAAAAAAAAAAAAAAAAAAGATAAACATGATTTAACCATTCGACTCCTAGGTATATAACCAAAAAAAAAAAAAAAAATGAATGCATATTTGTGTTCCAAAGCCGTGTACAAACTTGTTCATAGTTCCCTTGTCATAATAGTTCAAAGAGGAAACAACCCAAATGCCTATTGATAAGTAGAAAGACATATAAATTGTGATATATTTATGTAATACAATAACTCACAACAATAAAAAGAGAATGAACTACAGCAACATGTGGTGACATGATGAGTGGAAGAAGCCAGACCCAAAATAATACATGGTGTATAATTTTCTTTAGATGAAGCTCATGCATAGGCAAAGCTAATTAATACTGATAGCTGTCAGAATTCTGATTATCTCTGGGGACGGGGCATTAACTGAAAAGGAGCACAAAATAGCATTCTAGGGTACTGGAAGTGTTCTGTATCTTTATCTGAGTCATAAAAATTCATCAAGTTGTACACACATGATTAGCGCACCTTATTAAATATGTCAATATTTTTTTAAACCAACAAAGACTGCAATAGACATAGTTGAGAATTGAAAAGCAGGTGGTAAGGAATTAGTAGTCCCTTGAAAGATATAATCTTCAGAATGCTTAAGTGCTATGTCTTCTTTCAAAATAACAATTATTCGTTTGTTTTCTAAATTAAGATAGAAAATATCCTGAATGGATGCTGTCTAGTTTGTAAACTATTGCCCAGAGACCTGATTCTTGGGATCCTTTCAAGATGGTCTATTAGCGCTGATATGTCATGACCTTATTTGGAAGGATTAGAAGCTCTTCAATGCTATTAACATTCCACTATTGGATTAGAGCCCCCAAATTAACTCATATTTTTCTGGGTACTTGGTTTCACCAATATAAATTTGGAGAAAATTACATTACAAACCATGCTTATGAGCTGTAGCCACAAATGGAGATGCCAAACCTGTAAGAAAATGGCAACCTACTCAAGCATCTGACCAGAAAATATGGTTTGCAGCAGCATGAGATGGTGGTCATCCATCCAGGTGTGTGTGTGTGTGTGTGTGTGTGTGTGTGTGTGTGTATGTATATGTGTTGTTTCTGCAGTCTGGCCTGACTTTCCTTTTATAATCAATGTTTCACAATTTAAAAATACTTCTGTTTTTGTTGTCTTAGGCGCAAATAGAAGCAAAAACAGTCTTCGAAACTTTCCTCAATTTTCTTAGATATCATTGCCCACACATTCCCTTACATTACATTAATTACAATTAATACCAATACAAAAGAAGTACACACTGATTGGAAGTGGAGTGGCTGGGGGAAGCAGCAAGAACAAAATCTTATTAGAATAGCAAAAAGCCCTTTTGAGAGACTAAAGCACGAACAAGGGGATTATGATTTATAAATTACATACTCATATTTAGCAACTCAACCACAGTATCAACATGAGACTGAATAAGTTTCATTTTGCTGTGGAAGAGATGCTAAGGGCAAAATAAATTCTACATGCATAATGAAATTTCAAAATGGCTTTTTAAAAATGGAAATTTTCCTTCTTTTGTCACTATGATGGCTAATTCTGCTCATATTAGAAAGTGTTCACTCAAGCTTACTATGTAAATCCTTCCTTTAGAGTAAAGTTGGTAGCTAGTAAAGCAGTTTCTATAACTACTGGATAAGTTCAGGTATTTTTTTTTTAATTTCAAAATATTAAAGGTGTACAAATGTTTTAGGTTATGTGGATTGCTTTTGTAATGCTTGAGTCCTAGCTATAAGTGTGCCCCTGACCCAAATAGTGATAATTGTACCCATTAGGTAGGTTTTTGCTCCTCCCCTCCTCCTTCCTCATCCCTCCACCATCCCTCTTCCCCCCTCCACCCATTTGATTTCCACTAACTTTTACTTCCCTTTGTGCACATTCTTCTGCCTATAGCTATCCAATTTTCCCAGCATCATTTACTGAATAGGGCTTCTTTTCCACAATGTATGGTGTTGTCTGCTTTGTTGAAGATCAGTTGGTTGTAAGTAGATGGTTTCGTATCTGCGTTCACTGTTCTGTTCCCTGTGACCACTTCTATTTAACATAGTGCTGGAAGTCCTAGCCAGAACAATCAGGCAAGAGAAAGAAATTAAGGGTATCCAAATCAGGAAAGAGGAAGTCAAATGCCATTCTTCACTGATGATGTGATCTTGTATCTAGAAAATCTCAAAGGCTCCACCAAGAGTCTTTTGGAATTGATAAATAAATTCAGCAAAGTCTCAGGATACAAAATCAATGTACATAAATCAGTAGCATTTTTATATACTAATAACAGAGAGTCAAATCAAAGACTCGATACCATTCATAGTAGCTACAAAGAAAATAAAATACCTAGGAATGTATTTAACCAGGGAGGTGAAAGATCTCTACAAGGAGAACTACAAAACTCTGAGGAAAGAAATCAAAGAGAACACAAATAAGTGGGAAAACATATCATACTCATAGACTGGTAGACTCAACATTGTTAAAATGAATGCCCATACTACTCAAAGTGATTTAAAAATTCAGGGCAATCCCCATCAAATTACCGACATAATACTTCACAAATGTAGAAAAAATAATTCTGTGTTTCATTTCGAACCAGAAAAAAGCCCGGATTAGTCAAAACAATCTTAAGCAAAAAGAACAAATCTGGAAATATCACATTATCAGACTTCAAACTATACCACAAGGCTATAGTAACTAAAACATCATGGAACTGGTATAAAAGCTCAGGTATTTGTACAAAATGATGTAGGATCTAGTGATAAAATATTTTTAGCTAAAAGCAGATCTTCCATTTGTTCTCCTTTGAAGTCTGACAGTTGACCTTGAGCACTTTTTTCCTTGAGATGCTTAACTGAAGAACAAAGTATTGATATGACTGGCTGGGGTGCAAAAATGAAAAGGTAAATTTTCTGTTACAGGAATCACACCCATGTCCTAGGCTTTCCAAATGGGATAAGCATCCATGCACAAGATTTCTCAATTCTTGTTACTTTGTTATGGGCATGCTAAATGAATCCTCTCATATCTAGTGTAGGGCATAGAAAAGGGCCTGCTACTCGGCAAGAGAGAAAAATGGACTTGGCCAACCCACCACAGATTTTGAACTGCTGAGTTAAAAATGTATTTATAAAAATGTTCAAATGTGAGGGATTTTATAGGGAACAAAAAAACCTATATCACAGTACCCTCCAGAACATCTGTCAAAACAACAAAAAGAATGTGTCAACTAATTAAGGGAAGTTTTCTCCCTGCTGGCCATTATCATTTACTGTGAAATTAGTAAGTCTGATTTTAGAACATGTTTTGCTTTTGGCAGATTTTTAAATTGTTTTCTTTCTTTGCTTTGGTTGTTCTGGTGACAGGTTCTCAAGTGATATTTAAAAGAAGGTTCATTGAGAACATTATGAGAGACTGGACTATAGTGACATGTTATATAATGTCCAAACCTGGGTGGCTTTTAAAGTTTTTAATCCTATTTCTTTATGCTACAATTATCCAGCTTACAACTGGAGAAATTTGTTTTAATTATCTGGGCTTTCCAAAGGGAACATTTAATCAGATGGTGCTATGGTTTGCATATGGTTTGCTTGTCTTCACCAAATCTCATGTTGAAATTTAATCCTCAGTGTGGTGGCGTTTGGAAGTAGGGAGATATTTTATTTAGGTCATGCGGTCAGATCCCTCATGAATAGGTTAATGCCCTCTCTTGAGGGTATGTTTTCATTCTTTTAGTTCCCATTAGACTTAGTTGTTAAAAAGAGCCTGGCACTGCCCTACTCCTTGTTTCCTTCTCACCATGTGATCTCTGCACATGCAGGCTCCTCTTAGGTCTCCCCCACGGCTACAAGCAGCCTGAGGCCCTCACCAGAGGCAGATGCCCAATCATGAACTTTCCAAACAGCACAAGCTCTTTTCTTTATAAATTACCCAGCCCCAGGTATGCCTTTATAGAATAAAAAATGAACTAAGACCAATAGGAATGGATGCTAAAGTCTCTCAAGGGTACACAATTTATCACTTTTTAAATTTTTGTATTTCAACTTAATTTCTGACTCTAAATCCTTATTCTAACAGCTTACTGGATTACATAGCCTCTGTACTTCCTGTAGTTCTCTACTTTCTACTCAATGTTGTACCAGGCTTATGTCTTGGGACAAAACATTGACTTCAGGCAGGTGGTGAGAAGGGCTTAGAATGACTATCTGATCTTCAGTCACAGTCCATGAAGGCTCCTGCTGAGTCATTCTCTATCTCAGACAATATCACTATTGGAACAGGGGCATAGTTTGCTACTTTCATCTTTAAAATGCACCTCTTAGTTTTGTCTCCTGTAGCACAGTGGTTACGGTGCCGGCCATATACACCCAGGCTAGTGGGTTCGAACCCAGCCAGGGCTAGCTAAACAACAATGACAACTACAACAAAAAAATAGCCAAGTGTTGCGGTGGACACCTGTAAACCCAGCTACTTGGGAGGTTGAGGCAAAAGAATCACTTAAGCCCAAGAGTTTGAGGTTGCTGTGAGCTGTGACACCATGGCACTCTACCAAGGGTGACATAGTGAGATTGCGTCTCAAAAAAATAAATAAAATGCACTATTTAGCCAATCAACTTTAGAGTCTTCCTGACAGAACAGCCATGAAGCAGGTTGTGAATCCCAGCTATTCCAAGATCCTTAGGCTCTCTTTTTTATTCCATTTCACAACCCCAGAAAAATTAATGTCCAGTCCATGAGAGAAGAGAACCTCTTTTACCTCTGGTTTTCTAAAACTCTGAATATAACTAAAACCCACAATAGTGCCTCATTATTTTCTCCTGAGGATATCATGGAGATCCTTCAAAACAATTTTTGGACTCTTTTTCTGGAATGTGCATCTGAGCTGTCATCGTACAAAGTCCGACAACTAAGTTCCCAAACTCATCCTAGAAAAATTGATTTGAAAGGCAAACTAGGCACTGGCATCAGTGCATAGCTTCCCAAGGGGAGTGCTTGGAAGGTGACCATAGTGATATTCAGCAATGAGGTATGTAGCACTTTTTCTAGGATGAGTTTATGATCTTAACTGTCCAATCTCATAGAAACAGATGCACACATGCATGTGTGGCTAGAGTCACTCACTGTCTACTCTTACTCTAGAATAAAGTGAATATGTTCCCAGTGACCTGGGTTTTATGCTGTGACTTACTCAGAGCTAGGAAGTCAACAGGGAATTAGCAAAAGTTTCAATTTAGCTGAAATCAATCATAAAATCTGAAATAAATGGAAACCTCACCGAATGTAATTCAGATAATTCTCTGCTCACTATACTTCAGGGTGGCATGGAGTGGGGGGAAGTCAGAAAGTCATAGTTTTCAAAATTCACCAATAGGGGCTCAGCACCTGTGGCTCAAGTGGCTAAGGCGCCAGCCACATATACCTGAGCTGGCGGATTCGAATCCAGCCCCGGCTGCCAAACAACAATGACAGCGCAACCAAAAAATAGCTGGGCATTTTGGTGGGAGCTTGTAGTCCTAGCTACTTGGGAGGCGGAGGCAGGAGAATTGCTTGAGCCCAGGAGTTGGAGGTTGCTGTGAGCTGTGATGCCATGGCACTCTACCCAGAAAGACAGCTTGCGGCTCTGTCTCAAAAAAAAAAAAAAAAAAAATTCACCAATAGGACAAATCGCTCAAGTTATTTGAGTTAATTTTTCTTATTGTTCTGACTCCTGTCTATATTATTATTATTATAGAGTTTAGGACACAGATCATGTCTTTGTACCCTACCCCTGATGTTTATCTCAGTGTGCACTATTTTTTATCAGTAAGAAATAAGGAAAATGCTAAGATGGAAGTAGCAGCACTTGGGACCCACCAGAAGTTTCCTTGGATTTGTTCCTTCACATATAAGGTATTGAGGACACAGGAGGATGTGTATACAATCACAATCAGCCTGTCTTGACCCTCCACACATCCCAAAAAGGCTGACATGCGAAGATGGTCTGGAACAAGAGATTGTTTTTCTCAGGAATTTACACTGGGAGAAAAGGAAGGCACCAGTTATTGGAAGGATGCATACGGGAAATGTCAGAAGGCAGGATCCGAATCACGAAGGAACATGATAAGTTAAAATAGTGAGAAAGCAGAAAACTGAGTAAGGAAAAGATACGTGTGGAGGGGAAGCCAAACGAGAACAAAGTACACTCTTAGAGAAATGCAAAAATGCCACAATCAAGTCCTCTCAGAAAGCTTGAAAGGAAGGAATTCCCAGAATCATATTTCACCGTCCATTTCAGTTCAAACCACCTGAATCCTAACTATATATGACCACTTTCTTTGTCACAATTTGAGAAAGAGCCTACGTCTTGAAGCTAAACAGCTTAACCAACATAATAAAGAATAGTTAGCATCCTATAGTATTTACGTCTAACAAATCAATCCCAGAAGTAGGACACACTTCATAACATCTTGTGAAAACCAATGGTAAATCAGTTCACTTCATTTTGCAAATGAAAAAACTGAGGACTAAACAGCAAAATAACATAGCTAGTATCACATGCTAAACACTGTTCCTTGACTGAAATCTAAGGCTACTACGGTGGCAGCTTCTAAAATGGCTTCTAATAACCCCTGTCTCCTATTATTTGTGTCATTGTGTAATCCCCTCACCTTGAGTGTGGACTGAACCTAGTGACTTGTTCATAATGAGTAGAACATGGCAAGAGTGATGTTATGTAACTTCCGTGGTTAGCTTATAAAGGACTGTGACTTCCATCTTGCCTGTACTCTCTGGTTCTCTTGCACGTTCACTTTCGTGCAGCTAGCTGCTATGCTGGGAGCTGCCCTATGGAGAGGCCAACGTGGCATGAAACTGATGGCTGCATCTGTCAACATCCAGGGAGAAACTGAGGCCCTCAGTCCAGCAGCCGACAAAGAACTGAATCCTGCCAACAACCACATGAGCTCAGAAGCCATCAATCTTTGAGATTACAGTCCCAGCCAGTACCTTCTTAGTGACCCTGTGGAGAGATCCTGAACTAGAAGACCTAGTGAAGCCTTGTCCATATTCCTGACTCACAGAAATTTGAGATAACACATACTTTTTGTATTAAAATGTTAAGTTTGGGGGTAATTTGTTAGGCAGCAAAAGATAAATAATACACTCCTTGACCAGTGCTTTTTGTTCTACAGTAGAACAAATCGTAGCCAAATGAAAGCTCTGCCTGTGATCAATCTTCGATCCCAACGCAGGTAATTTTAACTGATGACCTTGGCAGGGAAATAATATTAAGATGACACTGGAGCAAATGAAGCTCTGAGATTAAAACAAACAGAAACAAACAGTGTTGCTGTCTCTCAAGTGATTGCACATTTCTGTGATGGAAGCACAGACTCAAATTATCTACAGCTGCCCCTTAAACGCTTCAGCAGTAAATGCACAGCAACAACCTTGTTCCTGGTGATGTTCACAGTAAAAACAAACACTCTTGATTGATTTTTCTCTCCCCAATACAGTTATCCATGTTCTTTGTCAGTGTGGGCAAACACACATGCGTGTGTATATGCAGAAAGTGCATATGTTTCTCACTGTTTGGTACAGATTGTTATAAAAAACTAACATTTGCATTACGTTTTTTAAAGACTTTGATGGCTAGTCACACCACACTGTAAATAAAGAGAATAAAAAAAGAATAATTTTCTCACACATTGTTTACCCATTTACTAATTTATTCATTCATTTTCTTTTTCTTTTCTTTTTTTTGAGACAGAGTCTCATTACGTCACCCTAGGTAGAGTGCCATGGCGTCACAGCTCACAGCAACCTCAAACTCCCAGGCTTAGGTGATTCTCTTGCCTTCGTCTCCTGAGTAGTTGGGACTACAGGTGCCTACCACAACACCCAGCTATTTTTTTGTTGCAGTTTGGTCAGGGCCAGGTTTGAACCCACCACCCTCAATATATGGGGCCAGTGCCCTACCCACTGAGCCACAAGTGCTGCCCCTTACCTGGCTATTTTTTGGTTGTAGTTGTCATTGTTGTTTGGCAGGCCCAGGCTGAATTCGAACCCGCCAGCTCCGGTGTATGTGGCTGGTGCCCTAGCTGCTGAGCTAAAGGCACTGAGCTTATTCATTCATTTTCTTATTCAACAAATCCTTGTAATGCATCTGCTATGCATTAGGCAGTGTTCAAGGTCCAGGAGACCAAATAATGAAAAAGATAGATTCCCCAACATCAAGGTGCTTATGGTCTAGAGCAGTGTTCTCAATCTTTTTTATCTCAATGGCACACTTGAGCTGTTAGTTAAACTTCCGTGGCACACTTAAATTACGTTAATAAAAAAAGGTAAGAAAAGAAAAACAGAATATATTTACTGTGCTTCGAACTGCTTTTGAAAATAATTTAATTAATGATCTTTAGAAATTTTTGCAGCACACCTAAGATCCTCTCATGGCACACTGGTTGAAATCACTGGTCTAGAGGGAAAGGTAAATAAGAAACAGGCTTTTCCTCTTACAAACTTGGAAACCATGACCAAAAGCACTATTGATTCTTTACATTGCTATAATGTTCCTAAATTTAAATATCTCACTGAAATTTCACAGAACATTAGTTCTCATCTTTCTAGATGCAGTTCTGACCATCCTGTGTAAGATGAGCCCAGACATTTTATCAAACCAATCTGAAGGGGATGTGGTGCCGTCTACCCCTACCCACTTGAGTCCTATCAGCTCTCTGGCTCCATTTCTGGATATTCTCAGCAGAAGGATGCTCTCTAGGCTCATAGCCTCAGGCCCTAGATCACAGAGCCCTTTCTTAGCTCCCATGTGACTATGCCATGTGACCTATGTCACTCAGGTGTTGGCTGTACTTTGGTCAATATGAATTAGATTTCTCTGGCTCTATTTATACCAAAAGAGCTTTTAAAGTCATAAGTCCTAGTACAAATTCAACCAAGGCCTATTCAGATTAAGATCAATACTTTGCTGTATCTTCCATGTTCTTAGCATCTGCTCCAGTGAGAGGAAACAATGGGGAAAAGCCCACGTGAGATCAATGATAAAATGTAGGTTTCCAACCTTTTATTGAAGTACTGGTTCACACATAATTAATTATAAAGTTCCTTTCAGCACCTTGATTCTAAGGGTATAGTACAATTTCTTGTTTCCAGCATACCTTCCATGGGAGTGAGCCTTTGGCTTCTGTCTTATTCAACAGAATAAGACTTCTGTCTATTTTGGCACTGGTTATTCCAAACACTACAACCCAGTTGGTCCTTGAAGAACACAAGGGTTAGGGGAACCAACCCCTTATGCAGTGAAAAATCAGTGTATAACCTTCGACTCCTCCAAAACTTTACTAATAGCCTGCTGTGGAGCAGAAGCCTCACCAATAACATAAACAGTTGTTTAACACATATTTTATATATGTATTATATGCTGTATTCTTACAATCAAGTAAGCTAAAGAAAAGAAAACGTTATTAAGAACATCATAAGGAAAAGAAAATATATTTACTATTCATTAAGTGGAAATGGATGTCATAAGGTCTTCATCCTCACTGTCTTCACACTGAGTAGGCTGAGGAAGAAAGAAGGGAGAGGAGTGGTTGGTCTTGCTATCTCAGGGGTGGCAGAAGTGGAAGAGGTGGAAGTGGAGGTAGGAAAGTCAGGCACACACAGTGAGTGTAACTTTTATTGAAAGAAATCTGCATACGAGTGGGCCCACACAGTTCAAACCTATGTTGTTCAAGGGTCAACTGTATTTGAATCTCACAAAACTAAAGATGCTTAGTGCATTTGTGCATAGCCCAAAGTGGAGCCCAAATTGGAGAAGTACCACCTGTGCTTTTTAGTCTCTGATGGCCCCATGACCTCTGACTGGCTTCTTGTCCTTGAAGACTTTGTCGTCCATGCTTTATCTGATCTACCGCTGCTTGAAAACAACCAAACTAATTAAAAGGTTAACTTCATAACTATATTTGACCTCCTGTAGCGTCTTCATAGGTATGATAAAAAGTCATAGGTAATTATCCACCCTGTAAACCGAAAGTCAAAATAATTGAAGTTCAGATACCAGGTAAAAAGCAGTCAAGTTTGACTTATAAATGTCAAAGCAATTTAGAAATCTCCTCAAGGAATGGCTTTCTTCTCTGATAAAACTATTGTTCTCTGATAATGAGAATTCACCCAGGCAGATTTTGTAATCATTATTGTTCCTCCTCTCCTTTCTTCTTCGTCAGTTCTTCTGTTCACTAAGTACAATCTATGTGATAGACGTTATGTGAGGTATTTGACATAAGATCTGGATATTCCCAGGCTTTGCCACTGATTGCCACTGAGTCTGAGATGTCATCAATTATAAGATGTACCATTATTTATGTGACACTAAGAAAGAAAAAAATTTAAATAAATTATGACAAAATGCTTCCTAATTACTTAGAAATTTTATTGCATAATTTCTGGAAGAACTTTTTAGACTTTTTTAAAATTTCAGAATATTATAGAGGTAAACACATTTTCACTGCATAATTTGCTTTTGTACATTTTAAGTCAAAGTTTTCAGTGTGTCCTTCACCGGGAATGCATGTGTTATACCTAATAGGTGTGAATGTACCCAACCCCTTCTCCTCATCCCACCTACTTGATTTCCATTGAGTTTTGCTTTTGGATATGCACACAGAGTTGATAGACCAGTTCCAACTTAGTAGTGAGTACATGTGGTATTTGTTCCTTCATTCTTGTGATACTCCACTTAGAAGAATGGTCTCCAGTTCCATCCAGTTGTTGGATACTAGATGTAAATGTCTTAGCACAATAACTAGGAAAATGCCAGGAAGGCTACGTTAACCAGTGTGATGGAAATGTGTCAAACGGTCTATGAAACTAGTGTATGGTGCCCCATGATCACATTAATGTACACGGCTATGATTAAATAAAAAAAATAATAAAAAATTTAAAAAAAGGTTGGGTAATACTCCATAGTATACAGCTACCACATTCTATTAATCCACTCATGTATTGATGGGTGCTTGGGTTGGTTTCATATCTTTGTAATTGTGGATTGTGCTACTACAAACATTTGAGTGCAGGTGGTTTATTTATAAAATGTCTTTTTTTTTTCCTTTAGGTAAATACCTAGAAGTGGGATTGCTGGATCTAATGGTAGATCTACTTTTAGTTCTTTGAAGTAAGTATCTCCATACTACTTTCCATAGAAGTCAGGGTTTGCAGTGCCACCAACAGTGAATGAGTGTTTCTTTCTCCCTGCATCCACGCCAGCATTTATTGCTGTGAATCCTTTTGATATGAACTATTCTTACTGGAGTTAGGTGGTATCTCATTGTGGTTTTGATTTGCTTTTCCCTGATGAATAGGGATGCTGAGCATTTTATTCATGTGCTTGTTGGCCATTAGACTATCTTCATTTGAAAAGTTTCTATTCACATTCTCTTTAGTAAAGTACCACAGAATGGAAAAGCAGGTATCCAATATATTCAATACTAATATGAAGCCAGTAGATGATCTAATACACACCCACACAAGAGAAAAACTCAATTTAATTCAAGCTGGGGGGAGGGAGGAAAGGAGAGAAGGGAATGGGTGTACTCCCAACTAATGGACACAATGTAAGAGCACACCTCATAGGTGAGGGACACAAACTACAGCAGGGACATTATCTTAAAAATGCAAACACTGTAACCTAATCATTTGTACCCTCATATCAATCTGAAATGTAAAAAAATAAATAAAAGAAAGAAGCTGTTAAGAAAACAAAAGTTTCTCTTTGTATCTTTTGCCCACTTTTTAATGAAGTTGTTTGATTTTTTTCTTGTTGATTTGCTTGAGTTCTTTGTAGATTCTGGTTATCACCCCTTTATTGGATGTATAGCATGCAAATATTTCCTCCCATTGTGTAGGTTATCTATTTATTGATTGTGTCCTTAGTTTTGCATAAACTTTTTAATTTGATCAGGTCCCATTTATTTTTGTTGTTGTTGTGATTGCTTTTGGGGTATTCTTCATAAATTCTTTCCCTAGACCAATATCTGTAAGAATTTTTCCAACATTTTCTACTAGAATTCTTATAGTTTCATGTCTAAAGTTTAAGTCTTTTATCCAATATGAATTAATTTTTGTGAGTGAGGAGAGGTGCATATCCTATTTCAGTCTTTTACATGTGGCTATCCAGTTTTCCTTGCACCACTTATTGAATGCAGATTCTTTTCCTTGATATCTGTTTTTAACTGCTTTGTCAAAGATCAGATGGGAATATGAGAACAGTTTCATCTCTGGATTCTCTGTTCTGATCCATAGGTATGTGTCTCTGCTCTTGTGCCAGTACTATGCTGTTTTGGTTACTATAGCCTTGTAGTATAGCTTAAACTCTGCCAAAGTGACATAAATCACAAAATGCAGCAGAGTTTCATCTACCTGTGGATATCTTCCTTTCTTAGCTCCCACAAGCACTTGGTTGTTACATTGAAAGAAATGTGAAATTGCCCTTATTCCTTTAATATAGATATCTGTTTCACTAACCTCATATTTACATCCTGCTGTTCTGTTCCTTTGCCTCCCCGCATTACCAATATCTTAATTTTTTAATACCAAATCATGGAATAATCCATGGAAGATACTCTAAATACTAGTCAAGCTTATTTCTACATTACTATGTGTAATAATAACAGTGCATATAAGTCAACTGAAATGACAGTATGGGGCGGCGCCTGTGGCTCAAGGAGTAGGGCGTCGGTCCCATATGCTGGAGGTGGTGGGTTCAAACCCAGCCCCAGCCAAAAAAAAAAAAAAAAAAAAAATGAAATGACAGTATGAACACCATGTATGTGTAATTAAGTTGGTGTCCATTTATGTAATAACTACATGACAACAACTACCTGGCTACCAGTGAGTCTAAGACACAACTAATCATGAGAAACATCTTGATTTCAGAAATGTTATAATGGGAAAGAGGGAATACATTTTGGAATTGATGAAATATGTAGATTCCAAATAAGGTCAAGAATACGTTTAGGTGAGTTCACTTAAGCCTCAATACCAATGTTCCCTTCCCTCTATGCAAGTTCATTAGTACTTACAAAATGAGATTGAGAGGGAAATCCAGGGATTCTATCCACATGTCCTCATAATTAAGATAAAAATATTCAATGTGGTTGTGTATCCTTCTGATGATGTTAAGAATGCTACCTCTATGAAGCAATAAGGTTGTAAATCCAGCTCAGTACCAAACATGAGTTAGGGAGCTTGATTTGAAGAGAGATATCTCATTCAGGACACTTTTCTCCTAGTTTCCTTCCTCTACTACAAAAGCACATTAAGGAAGCCCTTCTCTCAGAGAAAACCTGGATATTCACTAACAACATCTGAAATGATTCTCTTCCTAGATTATGTGCAGTTTAATAGGGAACTCTAATAGACAGAATGAAAGATTCTTAAAGACCCAGAAGAATTAGTCTCCCAAACAGGATACATGTAGGGTGATATTTGGGGTGGGAGAGATTTCCCAGTGCCCCTCCTTCTGCTTACTCATGAGGATGGCTCAGCTGCCTAATGGACACACATGTAAGCCACAGACTTTCTCTGTGAGTTGTCTCACCAGAGCCAATCCCTGGGACTGGAGATTTGCTGAAGTGCTCCTTAGTTTTTTTTTTTAGAGCAAAGGATGTCTTCTAGAAGGCCAAGAGTATCACAGTCATGTCAGATGTTCACATTTCCCTGGCATTGGTTTCTTATCTTTAAAATAATATGGTTAACTAGATTGACCTCTGACATTTCTTTTGGGTCTCCCATTTTATCATTCTGTGGCATGATACAGTGAAAAGAGAACTGGGAGAGAAGAGAGGGTGACGGAGTCCCTGTCCCAACTTTGCTACCACCTACTTATGTAATCTAGTACAGGTCACTTATTAAGTGCAAAAGGAGAAAGTTGTAGAAAATAGTGTCTACATTCTGTTTGCAGCTTCCATTTATTTATAAGTGACCATATCATTTCTACTCTTTGAAAAACCTTGCTCAGAGACACGTACCAAATGCTATTTCAGTTCAGAAAAGGAGAACTTAGAAAAAGAGTAAACAAATAACTGGAAACCAATTTTCAAGTCTATAGGTAAGTATTAAAGAAAGGGGAAACTTTAAAAGTTGAAAACATAGAAGGGTTATGAACCTACAAGAATACTAACATAAAGTACAATTTTATTTTTGAAAGCCTTTTAATAAACATCCTTGGAAGGAAAATAAATGACTATGCCACTAAATGAGGGAGTTTATGATGTGTTTAATCAGAAAAACTCACTATGAAAAACTAAATCAAAACCCTTGTGTGACAGAGTGTTGATGACTTGGAAGGAACCGCAGCTGTAGCCACAGCAGCAGCATGGAGTCCAAAGTGACAGCCAACTCATAGCAGCTTATTTGGAGCATGGGGTTTCAGGGCAGACCATGGAGGTGATAAGAAGCTCTACAAATAGAGCTTCAGTCATAAATTAGGGGCAATTCTATCATATGCATCATGAAAAGTAGTGAAAAGCTCCTGAGTACATTGATCGCAGTTGTGGCCAAACCAACAATCTTATGTGCCAAAATTTTTACTAACCATCCTTGAAAGGGACTATCTTTTGAAGTAAAATGATATCAATTGGCTGCAGAATTTCTTAACACCTACTGATTGTTCTTTGTGCTGTTATGAAAGTAATATCAGCATAATAACTAATGCAAGGAAGGATAGAGTTCTTCATTATTAGTCATTTATATATGAGGGTGTGATGTACTATGACCCTATACAGGACAAAAAGATTGGAACATAAAATTAACTTATGAGAGTAGAGGCCATGTTTTGATTATGTTTTCTCTCTTCACCCATAAATTCACCTTTTGAGCAATAAATAGCCAGCTCACATACAAAGCAATCTTCTGATTAGTTTTCACCTTGTTATCCTAAAGCCACATCAAAAAGGTACCAATACAGATGATGAAGCCAGACCTAATGGCCTAGCTGCATCTTATAAAGCTTCCACAGTGAATGAGCTATGTGGATTCAAAAGGCTGAAAAAAGCAATTCCTGGGTTTGGGTTTCCCATTAAATTTTTTTTCTTTTAAAGAATAAATTTGAACTCCAGTGAGATTCTTCATGATCTTACTCCTGTTCTGCTGTGTACCTCAAATGGTGACTCAATCTGTAGCCTACTAGATGACATGTGAGCTAAGCCTGCAGACAAATCAGAAAATGGTCCCAAAGTTTGAAAAGCAAGTCAATTCAGAATATATATCGAGCTCATCTTGTAATCTACGCACCTGCACAATGGAGGCAGAGAAAAACAGGATGTGTTAAGATTTTCTCTGTGTGACAAATAGCTTCATAAATCTCAGTCATTTACTACAATGAACATTTATTTCATACTCATGAGTCTGTAAGCTGGCAATCATTTCCATGATCTCAGCCAGGCTAGGCCTATCACTACATAAGGTTCCTGTCTGCTTCACATTATAGGACTCAGTCTAAAGCAGCAATGGGTATCTGGGTCATGCTCTTTTCCTGGATAGTAGCAGCTCAAAAGAGCTGATAGAAACTTGGAATACATACCAGCTATCAATGTATCACCTCTCAGCTCCAAATTCACCTTTCAGCACCTGCTCTGCAGTAATGGACTGAACTCTGTAATCATTTGCCCTTTAGAGTAAATATGTTCTGTAGAGTAAGTTTTCCCAGTGGAGGGACATTGCAGGAGGAAGGGGCCTATTTTTTTCTGGTGCCAGGGTGCTGAGTTTTTCTTTTCCATGCTTCTGTTGCATGTGTGTAGGGACATCTAGTGGTGCTCTGTGCCAGCTGTGTGCTGAGATTACACTCTCATTCAGTGATTCCCACAGCCTGGCCCAGGCCCAGTAATCTCCATGACATGCTTCTCCTAATCTGGGCACTGGTGAACTCCAGGTCTCATACTGGCAGTGGTATCCCAGCTCTCCCTGCACACCTACTCAAGAGTCTTGGCTCACTTGTGCCCTGGGGATTGTTTCCTACAGCCCTCCCAACACAGGCACCATGTGTCACAGGCTGTGTGCCACCTTACCATTGAGTGGGCTCAGGTTATGCTGATTCCCTCTATGCTCCTGCTCATCAGCATCAGTGACCATGTGACTGTGGCCAAGCTCTAACCAAGGCAAGTCAGCAAACTTCAAACTTCTTTACTACCCAGTAGGCTGTGGCCACACCCTCTGCAATAAGTGCTAAAACTATCCTTGGGGAGCAGGCCTCCTCCAGGTTTTTTTAATCCCTTGATCTCGATCTCTCTCTCTCTCTCTCTCCCTCTCTCCCTCCCTCCCTCCCTCCCTCCTTATTTATCTCCTAGAGTTCCTTTTATGTCCTTTATGTTAAACTCCTGCACAGCAAACTTTATCCTTGTTTAGCATGATTTTCCTGGCTGCCTCCCCATTCCTAGTGTTCCAACACCCCTATTTCTTTCAGTTGAAGATGGTATTTAAGCCTGAACTCAAAGCTGTATCTTGGAGAATTACTCATTTACCCTGAGTATCTTCCATGTATACATGAGGCATACATGCTATTAAGCTTCTGTTTGATCTTCTCTTATTAGTCTATCTTTTGTTACAGAGGTCCATCCCAAACTAAGAACTCAGAAGGAAAGAGGATAAAATTATTTTTTCCTCCCCTACACCAACACATGGAAAGTGAACCTCCCACACTAGATATTCAAATATGGGTAAGAAATCACTTGCCTGAAAGAGCTTCAAGTCTAATAGAGAAAGCCTACATATAAACAAATAACTTATAATTCAAGATTATAAAGTGAAACATTGGTCATGGAATCAAGATACAGAGTTAACCCATAAAAAGTATCAAGAAAGCTTTGTAAAGGGGGAACATCTGGTCTAATCAGGGGGAAAGAAGACCTATGGCATGACAGAGCACAGTGGCTCATGCCTATAATCCTAGCACTCTGGGAGGCTGAGTCAGGTGGATCCCTTGAGCTCAGGAGTTTGAGACCAGCCTGAAAAAGAGTGAGACCCCCCTCCCTACTAAAAATAGAAAAACCAGCCAGGCATTATGGTGAGCACCTCCTTGGAAGGCTGAGGCCAGAGGATCTCTTGAGTCCAAGAGTTTGAGGTTTCTGTGAGCTATGACACCACAGCATTCTACCCAGGGTAACAAAGTAAGATTGTCTGGGGGGAAAAAAAAGACCCATGGTGAATAGCAAGGTTGTGCACAGAGTTAGATGAAAGGGGGAAGAAATGGAAGAGGCAGAAGGAACACAAACCATAGATCTGTACCATGACCTGACATTCGTACAGCATTTCCCACATTTCAACTTACAATCACATCCATTATTCCATTTGATTTTTAATGAACCCAGTGAAGTAAAACCATAGTACCAATGCACAGAAATGTTTTTCATTTTCTTGAAATGAATCCAAGCTTAGATTATTTCTGCTCAATATAGAGCAAGAGTTGAAAATTGTTTTGTGTAAGACTTTATATATTAGCCCCAAGTGGGAATTGAGAAGAAAAATGTTCTATCCATTCAAATTGTTTCTAAATATAAATCAAATGTGACATTGGCCCCCAAGATATTATGAGCAACACTGTATCATCCTTGTTTCTAACAGAGAAATGTTATTGTTTTAAAATTCTGCCAGAATTCCCCGGGGAACAATATTTCCTTCATTTTGTGCTTTTGTTTCTTGCTCTGTGGAAGAAAGCTCCAATAACATTGTTTTACAGCCTTGTTTACACACACACACATACACATATACTCTCTCCTCATTCTCCAAACATTCAGCCCACATTTCAAGCCTTAGTTCAAGGTCTCCTCTTCCTCTCCATTCTGTCCTTTTCTCAGAGCTCTCACTTCTCATACCCTGCATCCCAAGCCTGGCTGAACCATATTACCCAGGGGATCCTTTGAAACAAATTTTTTTCTGGACTTGAAATTCATAATCTCTGAGGCTGAGGCTGCTTTTTGATGGTTCTCTCAAGATTTTAATGTGGCCCAGCATCAATCAGCTATTAACCATTAATGAGTATCCCATGATTACTACTTAATTGTTGTCTGCCTGATTTATGTATGTTGACCTATGCTTTCTATCAGTGCTTCTCAACCTTCAAAGGGTATATGAATCACCTGAACATCTTGATAAACAGCAGATTCTGTGTCAATGGATCTCTGCATTTCTAACAAGCTCCCAGGTGATACTGATTCTGCTGGTCATTGCACCACACTTTGAGCTGCCAGCTGGTATGTGTTGAACACCTTGGGGAAAAGGTCTCTGTCTGCTTTCAGAATTTTTTCCTATTTAGAATTATATGATAAATGAATAATATTCATTTCAAGGCCATTATTTAAAAGTATGTGTATTTAATCCAATTGTTATGTTTAATTCTTCTCCTTAATAAAACTTCACAAAATGGCCCAGATCATTTCCTTTTGCCAAGATTTTCTACTCTTTCTCTCAGGGTCTGAATAATTAAGATTATATTACCACCTGAGGTGGTTGAGCATTTTCTCTGCTATTCCTGCAGAGAATTTAAGGTGGAAGGAAAATACAGAGATGCTCATACTGAAAGACAATTTTCAAACCATCTAGTAAGGTCCTCTTCAATACAGAATGCAAAAACAAATTACATCAAAACTATTTGGAATGCCTATTAAGGTAGATATCAGTTCTTTAAACCTCCTAAATAAGGATACTTGGGGGAGAGGTTAAGGCATGCATATTAAGTAGGCTTCCCAGGCTCAAGCAAATTAAAGTTGAGTAATATTGATCTAGCCAGTTTCCTTCTTCTGACAGTTGAGAAAATTGAGGTCCAAAGAAGGAGGAAAAGGAGGAGGAGGATAAGGAGGAGGAGGGGGTGGAGAGTAAATTTCACCATCAATAGTTGACATTTATTTAATACATATTATTGGGGCTTAGAAAACAGTACCCCAAAGTATCACACCTCAGCATACTGAGTATTTTAAACTGAAAGATATTGGGAGAGCCTCAGAAGCAAGTTCTTTCTGATATTCTCCTGCCCTCTTTTCTCCCATTCCCTATTTTTCCCCCAAGGCATTTAGAAACCAGAATTTCTCTCTTCTAAGGTGGGTCATAAAAATTAGACATCCTCTCCCCTAAAGTAGAACATAAAACCTAGAAATGTTGCTCTCTAACCTACCTCACTTGAGAGTAAGTCATAAGATCTGTATTCCAGAGGGACCCTGCCATATACCTGGGGTAAGGAATAATACATAGATAGGCCACAGAGAATCTGAACAAACAGTCCATGCTAGCCTTTCCCCACTCCCACCAGTTTATTACCATTAGAGCATGCCCTTTTTTTTTTTACAATCATATTTCTTCCAACTATCCTCTTCTCTCATCAGACTTAGCATAAAAACAGTTTCCCTGGGTCTTCATTCCTGAAAACTCCTATGTCATGTAAAACTTCATTAAATAAATTTGTTATGCTTTTCTCTTGCTAACCTGTCTTTTGCTATAGGAGTGTCAGCCATGACTCTTGTGATCGGTGAGGAAAGGTATTACCTTTTCTTCCTTACAGGGTACTGTCCTGATCACCTTCCATACAAATTTAATTTAACTTTAATCTTCATAACAACCCTGGAAGACAGTATTATTATTTGAGGTAACTACAGAGGTTAGGGAAGTTATCCAACATCATAGAGTTAGTGGGTGACAGAGTTGGGTTTAGAACCCAGATCTCCTGGCAGTCTTTCCATTGTTTTAACTTCTAGTTCTCTTATCCTACTACAATTATTTCATCAAAGTGTTCTTCCATCCCTTTCATGTATTCCCTGCTCCATCTCATTCTTAGAAATACTCAGAACTGAGAGCCACCAGCATAGAGAACCACCACTCCAATTCATCTCTTGCTCCATACCTCTTCTTTACCTTTTAGCACAGCCAGCCCCAACCCAAAGTTCAGCCTACTCTCTTACAGAGATAGAGCAAAGATAATTTTGATTTGTTAGGAAAAGTTGAAGGATAATGTATACCTCTCATATAAGCATAAAATGATTGCATATCACACACTTCTATTTAACTCGCTGATTAACAGGGAACTGGAAAAGATGTTACAACAAGTTCATAGAAGAAGGCAAAGAACCATAAATTTATACACAATAATGTTGAAATGAGTTTGCAAAAAGTGGGCAGTATTTATTCATCATTGGGCAATAATTAATTGCATTTCATTGAACACAGCTAATTTGTATTTCTATGGACAAGAATTATTTACATTGTCATCAGTTTTCTATTAGTTAACTTCTGTTTCTTCAGTGTCATAGAATAGCCTAGTCAAAAGCAAAGGCACACATCCCTGAAGGATAAGATAATTCCCAGAGGCTCCAGCATTCTACTGAAAGAATACTCAGTAATTTCTTTTGGCCTATAAGGACCAAGAGAGAAAACATCTCCTTCATCCTCTGAATGTTTGCTGAAAATCAACTGCAGAAGGCAGATTAATAGTCAAAAAAGGCATAAAAATATATTAATGTGCATGGGGGAGAGCCACAGAGTTCTTACCCCACCCTCCAATTAGGTACAGAAGCTTAGATACCTTTTTTCTGTAAGGAAGGGAGGAAACAGGGAATATAGACAATTCTTTTGAGGGGCAGTAAGTGACTATTAGGAAGAATGAATGGACCAGGCACACATAAATTAACTTATAAATAATTCTCTTTGGAATTTGAATGAGCTCGAGAGGTAAGCATTATCTTGTGGAAAAGTCCATTCTTTGGTCTTTTCTGCAATAGGTTTCAGAGAGGAGATAAAAGGGAATTGTGTTTCTTTTGGTAAGAAGTTTTCTTGGTCAGATGAGGAAGTTCCATCTACAGTCTCTCCCTGCAGCGGGAAGTGGGAACAAAATGCTAGGTTAGAGGGACCTTGATTCTGAGGCTTATTTCTACGGCCTTTCAATTTTCAAAAGCATTCAACATGCCCAAACTCCACATCTTAGTCCATTTAGTGTTGCTATAAAGGAATACCTGTGGGTGGGTAATTTACAAAGAAAGGGGATTTATTTGGCTTATTTTTCTGCTGGCTGGAAGATTTGGCATCTGGTAAAAGCCTTAGGCTACTTCCACTAATGGCAAACACAAAGGGGAGCTGTGTGTCGTGTGCTGAGATCATATGCTGAGAGAGGAAGCAAAAAGAGAAAGGGAAAAAGTGCCACACTCTTCAACTACCAGTGGAACTAATAGAGTGAGAACTCACTTATTATTGCAAGGACAGCACCAAGACATTAATGAAGGATCCACCCCTATGACCCAAAGACCTTCTACTGGAGCCCACCTCCAATAGTAATGAACAAATTTCAGCATGAGATTTGGAGAGGTCAAACAAACCAAACTGTAACATGACATATTTTGAGGACTCCTTTTCTGTATACCAATAGCCCATTCCAAAATTTTCTATTTTTTCCTTATATTCTCTTTCACCCTCTCTCAAAGATCAAAATAATCTCTAAGAATGATTATTTATGATCACAAAATAAACTTTGATAATTAGGTTTGGCCTGATCATTTACACAGGTATACCAAGTGTTAATTGACTACATAGGACTTCCTAAATTAGCTTTGCTGGAGGTTTACATAAAGGAACTCAAATTAAAATCTTTTATTATTTGCTATCCTGAGGCTAGAAAATCAAATCCAAGACACGTTCTGCACAAAATTTCACTTCCATTATCTATAAATTCTCCTCAGGGTCCCCAAAATGTGCCAAGATTCCTGGCCTCCCAAGAAGTAATGTTCCTGACTTCATGCAAGGCTGGACCCACTAGGTACCAAGCAAGTTTTCCTGGTAGGATTTTGAGGTCATTAGCTCCAGAAGAGAAGCCAATTTGAGTCCATAAAAGTGTCTGGCCATACCTGATTCAACAATTATAATTCTCCAATATGACACTCTCCAGGCAAGACCTTACTTGTACAACTTTTTCTTGCAATCATATTGTAGCTAAAATGAGGGCAGATTCCTTTTTTCTTTTTTAGGGCAGATTCTTAATTAAACTGTGCAAATAACCATGTTGCCATGAAAAATAAGGAAATAAGAGTTTTGAAATTCAAAGGGTGAAGAAAGGAAATGTGTCAGTGAGAATCAGATATAATTTTAAATGTTATGGGTTATAAAAATATCCATCATCTGATGGAAGGGTAAGTGAAATGTGCCAAATCTATACAATGAAGGGTTATTCAGCAACCAAAAGGAATGAAGTAATGATACATCAACAGTATGCAAGAACCTTGAAAACTATGCTAAGTGAAGGAAGCCAGTCACAAAAGATCATATGTTACCCTATTCCATTTGTATGAAATGTCCAGAATAGGCAGTTCTATTATGGGACAAGGGCTGGGAGTGAAGGGAGGAATCACTGCCAATGACTATAGAGTTTCTTTTCAGGGTGACGACAATGTTCTAACTGTGATGACAGTGTGGTGATGGTGATACTCACTCTGTGAATATACTAAAAGCCATTGAGTTGTACACTTTAAATGGGTGAATTGTATGGTATGTAAATGGTATCTCAGTAAAATTGTTTAGAATGTTGTGGGTTACAGATAGGTAGAAAGAGAAAGGTTCTTCAATGTCTAAGTGATGCCATCACAAGCCTGTACTGAAGATTGTTTTTTCTCAAAGTGTTAATAATTTGAATTAGCTGTTCTAGTCTTTCATAGCACTCTGAGATTGTCCTTCCTTTATTGAAGACACTAACACAATCTATAATAATCTTTTATACCAGAGAATTAGAGTAAAACAGTAACTATCCATCTAGCAATGAGACTTTCACTGGAAATTAACTTTTACTGAAAATTTTCATATGCGAAAGGTCTAATCAGAGTTCATAACAAAAATAATGCAACTCCCAAGTAAATTAGATTGTTTCTGGGACATGAAAAGCAAAGACGATAAGACAATAAAGAGATTCTAAAAATGTATACGAAATGTCTTTGAAAACAATGATTTTGCCTACTCTCAACAAAGTTAGTGAATGTTACTATGATGTATAAAAATGGAAGAACAGCTGGGCGTGGTGGCTCACACCTATAATCCTAGCACTCTGGGAGGCCAAGGTGGGTGGATTGCCTGAGCTCACGGGTTCGAAACCAGCCTGAGCAAGAGCAAGACCCCATCTCTAAAAATAGCCTGGCATTGTGGCAGGCTCCTATAGTCCCAACTACTTGGGAGGCTGAGGCAAGAGGATCAGTTGAGCCCAGGAATTCAAGGTTGCTGTGATCTGTGATGCCACTGCACTCTACCAAGGGCAACAAAGTGAGACTCTGTCTCAAAAAAAAAAAAAAAGTAAATAAAAAATAAAAATGGAAGAACACAAAAATGAATGAACATAATTTTTAAAAGGGAAAAAATCTTGAGATAGGTAATAATTCTGAAACATAATAGACATAATAGACCAAGAATTATCCAAGCTTATACCAAGAATATACTAAGAATGTCGAGTTAAAGAAATTCAGTAAGTCCAGAATAGTTTCTTGATATCTGTATCTTTATCAAACTCTGTGGGTAAATCTGATGTGCACCTCCAATTCAAACCTGCTGGTCTAGAAGTTGTTACATTGAAATTCAAGAATTAAGGCTGTGGCCTAGTTAACATTTTAAGTAACCTAAATTATAACCAATGACAATATATACTGTTGTTGCCTACTATCGGGCAAAACATCATTAGGGCTCTGATAAATATATGACATATCATAAACAGCAAAGGGAGTGATGAATCTCTAGGAACATCCCATCAAACATGCAATTCTAAATTATTTGTATGAATGCCATTTACCTTACAAAATCTAATATAAAGAAGGCTGAGTATCTCTTCATATTTGACTACACTCCCCCTACAACTCATTAATACTAACCCCATAAATAAACCTAATTATTTCTAGCATCCCTCTTTTTGTAAGGTGAGAGAACAAACTTTGCTACTTTCCAGGAGCCATTTAAGAAATCACAAGGGTAGTTTTAAGTGAAAAAGATATTTTGAAAGATTTATTTAGCTTTTTCTATATTTAGAATGTGATTTGGGGAAGGCAAAAATCAAAGAACTTGTCAGTGGAGACTTGGTTGAGTTAGCATTGTGGGTGCCTGAGAAACATTTGGCTGTGTATTTAATCCAAGTATCAAACATTTTAAAATGAAAAAGAAGGTAACGTGATTGTAAAGAATATTAGTTCTTTTATAAGTTAGGAATGAGAACCCTTAGTTCTTTTCTTTTTCTTACATAGTTAAGAATATAATAGTCAACATAAAACACAGGAGACTACTACTCTAGCTAGACACAGAATTTCTGCTATCTAGAAAAGAAAAACCCTCCCTATTGCAGGCAAAGGCAATAAGCAGTAAACCAAGAAAATAAGGCCATCACAATTGAGTACACACTTGGCAAAGATTTTAATGCATTTCATAATTTCTTTTCAAGCTCAGGTATTAAAATATAAGCCACGGCAAATAAAATTCACTTTTTAGGATTTTTTCTTCATACTCGGAAACAAACTGACACTTTAAGACAGATGTTAGGGCCTCCAAAAGGTCCGCACTAATTTCACTATAATATTAAAATGTCATTCACATGCAACGTGTTCATCATTGCTATCTTTAAATGAATCAAGGAATAAGCATTTTCAGATTGCCTCAGTTTTCATTTTTAATGCAGTAAGCATTGGTAATTAATCCACACATACAAAAGTTCTTTGGAGTTCTTCAATAAACCAAAAAAGAAAAAAAAATCTTAATACCACTGCATTCAAGTACTCTTCTTCCTTGAGAAGCAAAAGCACATTCACAGTTGTGTTTTTCTGTCACTATTTCTCCTAGAGTAGTTTCAGCCACTTGCTAATTATAACTTTTAACAAAAGTGACTGTTTTCTGTTTCATAAGAAAACTGGGAGGGAGTGGATAGCTGAGAACTTTTGGTCCTGTTGTACAAGTGGTTTAGCAGGCAGGTACAGCTCATAATACAACTTTCTGTTGCCACACAACTCCTTTTTGTCACCTTCCAGAGCGGCCAAAGTGGGCACATTTATTGACATGGCCCAAATATACAACCTGTCTCTGGCATATAAAAAGTATATAACTTTATAAACATAAAATTATGCTTGGTAATTATGTGACCTACATACCCAATGGCAATTCATTAATGAACTCAGTTCACTATCATCCCACCAATTTTCTTTTACACATTTTTTTGAGATACAAGCCTGCTATTGTTGCCCAGTCTGATCTCGAACTCCTGGGCTCAAGTGATCTTCCTGCCTCAGCCTCCCTAGTAGCTGAGATTGTATACAGGTACATGCCATTGTACCCAGCGCTATCATCCCCCAATTTTAAGTTATTTTAAGAGCTTGGAAATTATCTTTAAGCTGACATATTGCAAAAATTACTGTTGCTAACATAAAAAGTTTTTTAGAATATCACTTCTTGGCCTCTGGCTAAGAATAAATCTACAATGATAATTCAATGTAATTAACAGAGACTTACAGTTTTCATAATCTTAAATATTAAGTACGAATCATGTTGGCTAATTTGATCTGTATACATTTAGAAAAAGTATATGCAAGTAGAATAAAAATGAATTTATCATTGATAGGTCAAAGAAAGCAGCTGTTTTTATTAAACCAAAATTATTCAATTACTCTTATTTGCCAAAATTACATGAACTTGGATTCTTAAAACATTTTTCAGTTTTCTAAAAGCTTTTTAGCACATTGAAATTATTGTTATAGAAATATCTTCATCTTCTGAAATTTACGGAATATTCAATTTCTACACATACATTCACATCTATAAGACAATATAGATTGAGAGCTCAAGGAGCTGAGCACAGAGTTCCTTTAATTTTAGATGTTTTATAATCTAATTGACTAATATCCTCCAGAGTTAGGAAAATATTGTGCACTCAAATGAAAAGAGGTGAAGACCTTATGGGGGCAAGACATGATTGCAAGAGGGACTTTACCTAACAATTGTAATCAGTGTAACTGGCTTATTGTACCCTCAATGAATCCCCAACAATAAAAAAAAAAAAAAAAGAAAAGAGGTGAAGACCTTTCTGAATTCCAGACACACAGATACACAGTCAGCTTATAGCTTCAATTCTAAAATTATAGCCGTGGGTCAAAGGTAAACAGAAACAAAAAAGCTCACTGGTCTAGATATCAAAAAGCTGTTCCCTGTGGGTATGAAATTCTTAATTGATTTGATTTCAAAGCAGACAAATGGATAAACAAAAAGCTAACAGTCCAGATTCTCTGATACCTTTTGTCAGCATAGAATAGATCTGTACCATCTATTAATCCATTTACAGAGATCACCAAAGGGTGAGATCATACAACAAAATTCTGAACAACTACAGCATGGCACAGTGTTTAAGGACATGGGCTCTGAATCCAGGCTGCCTTGGATAGAATTCCAACTTCACCACTTACTAGCCGTGTAACCTTGGGCAAGTTATATTTCTTTGTTTCATAAAATGGGAACAATAATATTACCTACTACCTGTTGGGTTGTTGTGAGTGCTGCTATAATATTAAGAATGGTGACTGGCACATCTTTAACCCTATTCTTATGTTAATTCTTATTAGACACTAATCTTCAAATATAAAGCCCTAGCTTATAAATTGATGCCTTCAAATGAAGTGGGGCTCTCCATAATACTCAGAAAATGCCTTCATTACTCTTTAAGCTTCTTCCCATCTCAATTCCCTGAACAAGTGTTCCAAGGTCTCGCCCCAAGACCCCATACATTACTTTTCCCATCCTCCCTCTTATCAGCTGCCAGTTCCTCCTCCTACTTCATTGACAAAACCAAGAGCATCAAGTGGAAATTCTGTAGATTTTCATTCACACAAACTTCGCACTCCAACACCACACTCACTCTCTTTCCTACCACGTCAGAAGAAATGAGCCTCCTTTCCTTACAGGAGGACAATTCCATATTTACATGCTCGATCCTTCATATTTCCATTACCTCAAAGATTATTGCCCAAATTTGTCTCTTTCTCTGTTTCTATGAATAGCTTCTTCCATATAATCCTTTTTTGAAATAAGAAAATGTGTTAAAATGACCCCAGCCTATAAGAAACAAAAACTTCCCAGTGTCTTTCCTTCCTTTTAGAGCTGTACTTCTTGAAAGAATGTTGTAGTGTGCTCCTCATCTCCACTTTGAAATCATTCCTTTACTTCTGAGCCAACTTCTGTTTTATGTCCATCTGTACCAAGTAAATGAAGTGATCTCATTGAAACCACTGATGGCCTTAGTAATACCCCATCCCAAAGGCATGTCATCATCACCTTACTTGTCTTTTAGTGATGTTTGACACTAATGACAACTGGATAGGTAGGGAATTTTATTCACTCCCAATCTCCTTTCAGGATTCTTGGGAATTCTTAATCCTTTATGCTCTTGTGTAAACTTATAGTTTGGCAAGTTCCTAGAAAAAAAGTTGGTATTTTATTGACATTGCATTGAATCTCTGTATCACTTTGAGAAGAAATTTCACTATTATAATATTGACTCTTCTACTACTTAAACAATATTTCTACCCATTTCTTTAAATCTTTTTCAATGTCTCTATAAAAGTTTTAGACGTTTGTTCCTATGGAGTTCTTGAATATCTCTGATTAGATTTATTCCTTGGTACCTGATGTTTTTATCCTATTATAAATGATATCACTGTAAAAACATTTCATTTTCTAAGAATTTGTTGCTGGTGCATATAAATTCAACTTCTTTTGCATGCTGACTCTGTATATAGAAATATTGTTGAATTCACTTATAAATTCTAATAATGTATTGCAGATTTTTTTTGGATTATCTATGCACACAATTATAGCATTTGCAATTGATTGCATCATTACCAAACAGTTTTGTTTCTCTCATTTGAAACTTCATACCATTTGTTTCTTTATTTTGTCTCATTGCAATGTACAATCTTGAGCAGAAATGATGATAGCTGGCACACTGGCCTTTTGTGCCCACTCACAGTGAAGAAGCTTTAATGTTTCACCATTAAGTAGTGCTCGCTATTGTTGAGACTCAGAAAACAGTACCCCAAAATGAAGGCCTCAGAAACAAAAGCTTTTCTCTGACCTTCTCTTGTCCCCCTGCTTCTCAGTCCCATTCTCCTGTGAAGCTAACCACCAAAACTAGAATCCGTCTTCCATGAGGTTGGTCATAAAAACCAGAACTCCTTTTCTTGAAAGCCAGCCATAAAATCTAAAATTATTCTATGCAAAAAATAGCCATAAATAAATCATCTGATCTACCTTGTTTGACGGTAGGTCATAATGTTACAGGCCAACAAGGTTCATTGCTCACTCACTGCTTAAGAGGAAGCCAACACACTGAGACAGCAGGAGTTACAGCAGAGAAAGAGTTTAATATCATGGGTACCATGCAAGGAGATGTGAGGAATTTCTCAAATATGTCTCCCCAAGGATATGAGAGAAAGGGTTTTTAAAGATAATTTGTCAGGCAAAAGGCTAGAGAACTCAATCTGCTGACTGATGAGGGATGAACTCATAGGGTTGGGAAGCAAAGATTATCTTCTCGGGAGATTTCCTTGGGGGGTGTCTCAAGGCTGTTGGATCCATTCCTATACCTATCCTCAGGTCCAGTTGGCATCAGTGAGTCCCTCCAGAATGCAGAGTCTGAAAAATACTTCAAAAACCAGCCTTAGACTTTATAATAGCATTGTTATCTAGAGAAACACAAGTCTTGGGCTCTACAATAGCGATGTTATTTATAGATGCACAAGTCCTTAGCTTTACAATGGAAATGTTATCTATATAAGTAACGAGGGACGTCGTGAATTGTGATCTATCAGAGAGGATAGTTTAGCAGTAACCAGTTGTAGCAGCAAGGAAGTTAGGGGAACAATGGCTGGTTAACTTCTGTCTATATCTATACTTTTATAAAAATCAGACTTTGATTACTACTTACACCTTATGGCTCTACATTATTTTAATATAGATGATAGACCATTTCACCAAGCCCTCCATTTCAGAGAGAGTCCCATCCAAACCCAGGAGGAAGGAATGAATGCATGTTCTGAGAGACCAAAAAGAATTTAGACAGATAGGCCTTGCTGGTTTCCCCACTCAGTCTGTTACCATTAGATCATACACTTTCTTTTCAGTCACATTTCTATATGGCTTGGAAGTGTACTCCAATGACCATTCAGACTGTATTGCTAGGCTAGCTAATGGGAAGCCATTTTGCTTCTAGTATGCTGTCACCTTTTTCTCTCTTAAATGTTTAGAATTAACCTGCTTCTTGCATACACATGAGGGGCATGAGATTAGAAAATAAGATGCCTTAGCTGATCTGAGCCAACCAAATTTAAAGGACCTACACCTAAGAAAACCTATACAGAACATTACTAAGAGCTGTCAACTGTGTGCTAAGAATAACCCTAAGACTGAACATTATTCATTTAAATAAGGAATATGATATAAGGGAATATGCCCTTATGAAGTGTGGCAAGTGGACTGTACTCAAATGCCTAAGCCTGCTATACATTATAAGTTTCTATTAGTATTTGTAGATATGTTTTCTTCATAGATGAAGGATTACCCTGCTAAGTCTGAAAGGAACAAGGAAGTCACAAAGGCTTTGTTAAAAGAGGTCATTCTCCTATCTGGACTGCCACAATCCATTCAGAGTGACAACGGCCCTTGCTTTGTGTCCAAAGTTAGTCAGGAGGTAAGTAAGGTCCTACAGATCAAATGCAAGTTACACTCACCATGCAGATCACAATCTACAGCTATAACAGAAAAATATGAATCATGCATTTAAAAGACTAGCCAAACTCTGCCAAGAGAATGGAATAGGGATAGGGAATTACCTATTATTATACTTCTCAGAATCAGTGCTGCACCCTGAAGGGAGCTCAAGTTGAGCCCCTATGAAATAGTCTTTGGGACACTTTTCCAGGTCCCCCTTAGGAATATTGCTGTCCCACATGAAACTAATGAAATAAAGATAAAACAATATGTACAACAGATGGGCAGATTTTAACCACTACCTAACAGTTTGCTTTCTCTACGTTGGTGTTTCCAATGGATACACCTCTTCACCCCTTCCATACAAAAAAATAAGGTTTTGTTAACAGTAAGGAAAAAATAGCATCCAGAAAAACAAATGATGGGAAAATGGAAAGGGCTTTATGCCTGAGCTAGAGCGAGACCTCGTCTCTAAAAGCTAACTAGGCCTTGTAGTGGGCGCCTGTAGTCCCAGCTACTTGGGAGGCTGAGACAAGAGAATCACTTGAGCCCAAGAGTCTAAGATTGCTGTGAGCTATGACGCCATGGCACTCTACCAGGGGCAACAAAGTGAGACTTTGTCTCAAAAAAAAAAAAGCTTGCAGGTATTAAGTAGTGGATAACAAACACCATTCTTTTTTTTTTTTTTCATGCAACTGTGTTTATTTTTGATGACAAGACTCCCACAAACACCATTCTTGACTAAAGTGGACACCACCAAAACCTGACAACACCTGGAGCTGCCAGCCCATACAGGACCTGAAGTACTCCTTTAAGTGAGACCATAATAACAAAAAGTTTCTTTTTTCTCCTTTTCTTACACATACCCCTTGTTACTAAAGTCTGACAATACAATGCCCTCATTAGCACCTGTGGTGCATCTTACAAGGGTACATGTGAAACTTAGTAAATGTAGAATATAAATGTCTTAACACAATAACTAAGAAAATGCCAGGAAGGCTATGTTAACCAATATGATGAAAATGTGTCAAACGGTCTATAAAACCAGTGTATGGTGCCCCATGATCGCATTAATGTACACAGCTATGATTTAATAATAATAATTTAAAAAAATAATAAAAAATAAAAAGTTTGAAAAAGAAAAAGAAAATGCCAGGAAGGCTATGGTAACCAGTGTGATGAAAATGTGTCAAACGGTCTATAAAACCAGTGTATGGTGCCCCATGATCTCATTAATCTACACAGCTATGATTTGATAAAAAAAAAAAAAAGAAAAAGAAAATAATTTCCCAGTCTATTGCTTTATCTGCTGATTTGTCCTGATGTTAGATATGCTACCCTAAGCTTCATTCAATTCATGATCATAATGATCTGCAGGTATTTCTAGAATATAACACCCAGAGACTCCCAAGCCTCTAATTCCATGCCATCCCAACATTTGTGGTTACTTATCAAGTCAGACTCATATATCTTCTAGAACAACCCCAATCCCCTCTCTTATTTTTAAATGTGAAACTCCCACTGAGGATCAAGTGGATAAACCTACCCTCAAATTTATACAAAGCCTTTGACCCGCAAACATGAGGCCATTAGAGGTGTGTGAAAATACCTAACATACAACAGACTCCTATTTTAATATTACCCAGTTACCCAAATATGACATACATAGGGTGTGTGCATACCCAGGCTACATTTTTATATGAGCATAGGATGGCAAAGAATGGGCATCACCATGTCTATGTAATGAAGCTCACACCAGAAAACCAATGTATATCAATCAATAGCATTTCTATATACCATTAACAGTCAAGCTGAGGATCAAATCAAAGACTCAATACCATTCACAATAGCTACAAGGAAAATAAAAAACTTAGGAATACACTTAACCAAGGAAGTGAAAGTTCTCTACAAGGTGAACTACAAAACACTGAGGAAAGAAATTGCAGAGGACATAAACATTTCATGTTCATGGATCAGAAGAATCAACAGTGTTAAAAATGTCCATACTATCCAAAATGATTTACAGATTCAATGCAATCCCCATCAGAATAGCAACAGCATATCTCACATATTTAGAGAAAATAATTTTACCCTTAGTTTGAAACCAGAAACAAGCCTGAATACACAAAGCAATCCTAAGCAAAAAGAACAAAGCTAGAGGCATCACGTTACCAGACTTCAAACTACAAGGCTATAATAACCAAAACAGCACAGTGCTGGTACAAAAATAGAGACATAGACCAATGGAACAGAACAGATAACCTGGATAAAACCATCTACCTACAGCCAACTGATCTTTAACAAAGCAGACAACAATATACACTGAGAAAAAGAAGCTATATTCAATAAAGGATGCTGGGAGAATGGGAAAGCTATTACAGAAGAATGAAACAGGATCCCTGTTTCTTATCTTATCATTAAAGATGGATAAAGACTTAAATATAAGGCATGAAACCATAAGAATTCTAGAAGAAAATGTAGGAAGAGCTCTTCCAGATATTGGCCCAGGCAAAGAATTTATGACTAAGATTCCAATGGCAATTACATAAACAACAAAAATAAATTAATGGAACTTGATTAGATTAAAAAGCTCTGCACAGCTAAGGGAATAATTAACAGAGCAAACAGACAACCTCCAGAATGGGATAAAATATTCATAATCTATACTTCCAATGAAGGGCTAATATCCAGAATCTACAAAGAACTCAATACATCATCAAGAAAACAAACAACCCCATTAAAAAGTGGTCAAAGTACACCTACAGTGCATCTTACAAGGGTACATGTGAAATTTACTAAGTGTAGAATATAAATGTCTTAACACAATAATTAAGAAAATGCCAGGAAGGCTATGTTAACCAGCGTGATGAAAATATTTCAAACTGTATATAAAATCAGCACATTGTACCCCATGATTGCATTAATGTACACAGCTATGATTTCATTTAAAAAAAGTGGTCAAAGGACATAAATGGAAGCATTTCAAAAGAAGATAGACAAATGGTCAATAAACATATGAAAAATGCTCAACATCATCAGGGAAATAAAAATTAAAACCACAGTGACATATTACCTTATCCCAGTTAGAATGGTTTTTACTAAAAAGTCTAAAAACAAAAGATGCTGGCATAAATGCAGAGAGAAAAAAACACTTTTACACTGTTGGTGGGACTGCAAATTAGTACAACCCCTATGGAAAACAGTATGGCTATCTTTAGTTCTTTAGTTCTCAAAGAACTAAAAGTACACCTAATATTAGATCCAGAAATCCCACTACTGGGTATCTAGCCAAAGGAAAAGAAGACTTTTCGGGTGGCGCCTGTGGCTCAAGGAGTAGGGTGCCGGTCCCATATGCCGGAGGTGGCGGGTTCAAACCCAGCCCTGGCCAAAAAAAAGAAAAGAAGACTTTTCATTAAAAAGACACCTTCACTGAAATGTTTATTGCAGCATAATTCACAATTGCAAAGTTGTGGGATCAACCTAAGTGTCCATTAATTCATGAGAAGATTAAGAAAGTGTGGTATATGTATACCATGGAACACTACTCATCCACGAAAAAGGATGAATTAATGCCTTTTGCAACTTGGACAAAACTGGAGACTATTACCCTAAGTAAAATATCTTTTATTTTATTTTATTTTTTATTTTCCTATTAAATCATAAACACATAGGTCATGTATACATTAATGCATTTATGGGGTATAATGTGCTGATTTCATATAGAATTAGGAACTCTTACATCACACTGGTTAATATATACCTCATCTCATTTACTTAATTATTGTGTTAAGACATTTATACTCTACACTAATAGATCTGACATGTACCTTTGCATTATGCACCATAGGTAAAATATCTTGAGAATGGAAAACCAGACATCACACATGCTCTCTAATAAACTGGAACTAACCAATGGGCATACAAATGCACAGAGGGAAGTTAAAGTCATTGGGAATCAAGGAGGGGGGAGAAGGGAGGGGCAAAACTCACCAAATTGGTACAGTGAACACTGGGTGATGGGCACATTGATATCCCTGATGTAAGCCATGTAACAAAAACATTTGTACACCTTTAATATTTTGGAATAAAATCAAACCAAAAAACGAAACCTTACAATGGAATTTGCCTCATGGGAAATTCAGTAGTCCCTTTGTTCACGAAGACACTGAAACCAAACATTGGACAAACTTCCTTAAATTATTCACTAGAACTACATGAGATTTGCCAAGAGGCATCACAGATAGAGGCAATTTCTTTTTTAGTTATTCCTTGCTTCCCTGGTGGGCTGTAAGCAGCACATCAATGGGTATTGAAAAATCTTTCCAAGACCATAGTCATAATAGCCAATGAAACTGCCAATTCTTTAATTCTCAAAATTCACTAGATTCACTAGTCAGGGTAGTTTTAGATAATAGAGTAGCTATAAATTATATGCTTGCTGAACAAGGAAGCGTTTGTATGATAATTAACTCCTCTTGTTGCACTTATACAATTACATCCTCACAAATTGAAACTAGTGTAGAAAAAATAAGACAGTGAGCCACATGGCTGCAACACACCTTAGATCAACATACTTCTATAGTTCAGGCAGCAGGAGACTTGTTTTCTAGCCTATTTTCATAAATTCCAGATGGCCTATGATCTCTTCTTACCAGCGTTGTAAAACTGGGTTTAAGCACTTTACTAATTATCACTGGGTGCTATTTGATTTTTAAAATAATTACTTGCTGTATTTGAAATGGGTGCAGACAATTAAATCATGCTGTTGATAAACAACTACCTTCAATTCTCCCACCTTTAGAAAAAATAAGCAAAAGTTAATTATTCTATCATGCCAAACTACTGCATTTTAAACTTGCCAATCACTGCCACTCCCTCTCAATAGAAAGTAACCAAAATGGAACCATGGCCCATTTCCCATAGAAATGAAATAGTGACTGACAGTGGGGATTTGTAAGCTCACCCTAAGGGCCATCCCAGAACAGGCCAACCACAGACCACTGATGACAAGATACACCAGATGACCTATTATTTCCTGATAACCATTGAACAAGTTATAATGATTTGCACAAAACTTACTGTCTGCCACCAATCCCCATCACCCCTTCCCTTTATAAGTTGTTCAGTAAGCAGAGAAAAATGAGGTGCTCTTTAAGAAAATAGCCTGCCATCTTCTCAAGCTCCTGGCACTTGAATGAACCACCTTTCCTTTGCCAACATTTGCCTCTCATGTTTGATTCTCAGGTGGTGGGCAGCCAAATCTGTATTCAGTAACAAGTTGTCTATACTTTATTGAACCTAAGCATACAACTGCCCAATTTCCCCTGTATTTTTGCGTCTTCTTCATACTGAAGGCTTCTGGGTGTACATGTTAAATAAATTTGTGTGCTTTTTCTCCTATTAATCTGCCTGACGTCAGTGATTTTTTTTTTTTTTTTTTTTTTTACTGTTGGGGATTCACTGAGGGTACAATAAGCCAGGTTACACTGGTTGCAATTGTTAGGTAAAGTCCCTCTTGCAATCATGTCTTGCCCCCATAAAGTGTGACACACACCAAGGCCCCACCCACCTCCCTCCTTCCCTCTTTCTGTTCCCCCCCCATAACCATAATTGTCATTAATTGTCCTCATATCAAAATTGAGTACATAGGATTCATGCTTCTCCATTCTTGTGATGCTTTACTAAGAATAATGTCTTCCACTGCCATCCAGGTTAATACGAAGGATGTAAAGTCTCCATTTTTTTTAATGGCTGAATAGTATTCCATGGTATACATATACCACAGCTTGTTAATCCATTCCTCGGTTGGTGGGCATTTAGGCTGTTTCCACATTTTGGCGATTGTAAATTGAGCTGCAATAAACAGTCTAGTACAAGTGTCCTTATGATAAAAGGATTTCTTTCCTTCTGGCTAGATGCCCAGTAATGGGATTGCAGGATCAAATGGGAGGTCTAGCTTGAGTGCTTTGAGGTTTCTCCATACTTCCTTCCAGAAAGGTTGTACTAGTTTGCAGTCCCACCAGCAGTGTAAAAGTGTTCCCTTCTTTCCACATCCACGCCAGAATCTGCAGTTTTGAGATTTTGTGATGTGGGCCATTCTCACTGGGGTTAGATGATATCTCAGGGTTGTTTTGATTTTCATTTCTCTAATATATAGAGATGATGAACATTTTTTCATGTGTTTGTTAGCCATTCGTCTGTCGTCTTTAGAGAAAGTTCTATTCATGGCTCTTGCCAATTGATATAAGGGATTGTTGGCTTTTTTCATGTGGATTAATTTGAGTTCTCTATAGATCCTAGTCATCAAGCTTTTGTCTGATTGAAAATATGCAAATATCCTTTCCCATTGTGTAGGTTGTCTCTTTGCTTTGGTTATTGTCTCCTTGGCTGTACAGAAGCTTTTCAGTTTAATGAAGTCCCATTTGTTTATTTTTGTTGTTGCAATTGCCATGGCAGTCTTCTTCATGAAGTCTTTCCCCAGGCCAATATCTTCCAGTGTTTTTCCTATGCTTTCTTTGAGGATTTTTATTGTTTCATGCCTTAAATTTAAGTCCTTTATCCATCTTGAATCAATTTTTGTGAGTGGGGAAAGGTGTGGGTCCAGTTTCAGTCTTTTACATGTAGACATCCAGTTCTCCCAACACCATTTATTGAACAGGGAGTCTTTCCCCCAATGTATGTTCTTGTTTGGTTTATCAAAGATTAGGTGGTTGTAAAATGTTAGTTTCATTTCTTGGTTTTCAATTCGATTCCAAGTGTCTATGTCTCTGTCTTTGTGCCAGTACTGTTTTGTGCCAGTGTCTTCAGCACTATGGCTTTGTAGTACAGACTAAAATCTGGTATGCTGATGCCCCCAGCTTTATTTTTGTTACAGAGAACTGCCTTAGGTATACGGGGTTTTTTCCGGTTCCATACAAAATGCAGAATCATTTTTTCCAAATCTTGAAAGTAAGATGTTGGTATTTTGATAGGAATGGCATTGAATAGGTAGATTGCTTTGGGAAGTATAGACATTTTAACAATGTTGATTCCTCCCATCCATGAGCATGGTATGTTCTTCCATTTGTTAATATCCTCTGATATTTCCTTTCTGAGGATTTCATAGTTTTCTTTATAGAGGTCCTTCACCTCCTTCGTTAGGTATACTCCTAGGTATTTCATTTTCTTTGAAACTATGGTGAAGGGAGTTGTGTCCTTAATTAGCTTCTCATCTTGACTGTTATTGGTGTACACAAAGGCTACTGACTTGTGGACATTGATTTTATATCCTGAAACATTACTGTATTTTTTGATGACTTCTAGGAGTCTTGTGGTTGAGTCTTTGGGGTTCTCTAAGTATAAGATCATGGCGTCAGCAAAGAGGGAGAGTTTGACCTCCTCTGCTCCCATTTGGAGTCCCTTTATTTCCTTGTCTTGCCTAATTGTATTGGCTAGAACTTCCAGCACTACGTTCAATAATAAAGGTGACAGAGGACAACCTTGTCTGGTTCCAGTTCTAAGAGGAAAAGCTTTGAGTTTTACTCCATTCAGTAAAATATTGGCTGTGGGTTTGTCATAGATAGCTTCAATCAGTTTTAGAAATGTGCCACCTATGCCTATACTCTTCAGTGTTCTAATTAGAAAACAATGCTGGATTTTATCAAATGCTTTTTCTGCATCTATTGAGAGGATCATGTGATCTTTATTTTTGCCTCTGTTAATATGGTGGATAACGTTTATAGACTTGCGTATGTTAAACCAGCCTTGCATCCCTGGGATGAAGCCTACTTGATCATGATGAATGACTTTTTTGATGATAAGCTGTAATCTATTGGCTAGGATTTTATTGAGAATTTTTGCATCTATGTTCATGAGTGAGATTGGTCTGAAATTCTCCTTTTTGTTTGGGTCTTTTCCTGGTTTTGGTATCAGGGTGATGTTTGCTTCATAGAATGTGTTGGGGAAGATTCCTTCTTCCTCAATTTTTTGGAATAATTTCTGCAGTACAGGAATAAGCTCTTCCTTGAAGGTTTGATAGAATTCTGGAGTGAAGCCATCTGGACCAGGGCATTTTTTGGTTGGAAGATTCTTTACTGATTCTTTGACCTCAGTGCTTGAAATTGGTCTGTTCAGGAGCTCTATTTCTTCCTGGCTGAGTCTAGGGAGAGGGTGTGATTCCAAATATTGATCCATTTCTTTCACATTGTCAAATTTCTGGGCATAGAGTTTCTGGTAGTATTCAGAGATGATCTCTTGTATCTCTGTGGGATCAGTTGTTATTTCCCCTTTATCATTTCTGATTGAGGTTACTAGAGATTTTACTTTTCTATTCCTCGTTAGTCTGGCCAATGGTTTATCTATTTTATTTATTTTTTCAAAAAACCAACTCCTTGTTTCATTAATTTTCTGAATGATTCTTTTGTTTTCAATTTCATTGATCTCTGATTTGATTTTGGATATTTCTTTTCTTCTACTGAGTTTAGGCTTAGATTGTTCTTCTTTTTCCAATTCCATAAGATCTCTTGTGAGATTGTTGATGTGCTCTCTTTCTGTTTTTCGAATGTAGGCATCTAAAGCGATGAATTTTCCTCTCAAAACTGCTTTTGCGGTATCCCACAGGTTTTGGTAGCTTGTGTCTTCATTGTTGTTATGCTCAAGGAAGTTAATGATTTCCTGTTTTATTTCTTCCTGCACCCATCTGTTATTCAACAGAAGATTGTTTAATTTCCATGCCTTTGGGTGGGGTCGAGCATTTTTGTTAGAGTTGAGTTCTACCTTTAGTGCTTTATGGTCTGAGAAGATACAAGGTAAAATTTCAATTCTTTTGATTCTGTTGATATTTGTTTTGTGTCCCAGGATATGATCAATTTTGGAGAATGTTCCATGGGGTGATGAGAAGAATGTATATTCTTTATCTTTGGGATGGAGTGTTCTATATGCGTCTATCAAGCACAGTTGTTCTAGGGTCTCATTTAAATCTCTTATATCCTTGTTTAATTTCTGTTTAGAGGATCTGTCCAGCTCTGTAAGAGGAGTGTTAAAATCCCCTGTGATTATGGTATTATCAGATATCATATTGCTCAGACTGAGTAAGGTCTGTTTCAAGAATCTGGGAGCATTTAAATTGGGTGCATAGATATTTAGAATTGAAATGTCTTCTTGTTGTATTTTTCCCTTGACCAATATAAAGTGACCCTCTTTGTCTTTTTTGACTTTAGTTGCTTTAAATCCACATGTATCTGAAAATAAGATTGCAACTCCTCTTTTCTTCTGAATGCCATTTGCCTGAAAAATTGTCTTCCAACCCTTGACTCGGAGCTTTAATTTGTCTTTTGAAGCCAGGTGTGTTTCTGCAGACAGCAAATGGATGGCTTGTGTTTTTTAATCCAGTCAGCCAATCTATGTCTCTTCAGTGGGGAATTCAAGCCATTAACATTTATTGAGATAATTGATAAGTGTGGTAGTATTCTGTTCGTCTTATTTGGTGAGAGAACATTGCTTAGTTTTATCTTTTGCATCAGTGTGGAGGTTAGGTTCTGTCCTTTGGTTTCTGAGTTCTTACTTTGCTGCTGATCCATTGTGGTGGTCAGTGTGCAGAGCAGGTTGAAGTATTTCCTGTAGAGCTGGTCTTGTTGTGGCGAATTTCCTCAATGTTTGTATATCCGTAAATGATTTGATTTCTCCGTCAATTTTGAAGCTTAGCTTAGCAGGGTACAGAATTCTGGGCTGGAAATTGTTCTGTTTAAGTAGATTAAAGGTAGATGACCATTGTCTTCTTGCTTGAAAAGTTTCATTAGAGAAGTCTGCGGTCACTCTGATGGATTTGCCCCTGTAGGTCAACTGGCACTTACTCCTGGCAGCTTGCAGAATCTTTTCTTTTGTCTTGACTTTGGACAGGTTCATCACAATGTGTCTTGGAGAAGCTTGGTTAGAGTTGAGGCGACCTGGGGTCCGATAGCCCTCTGAAAGCAGTGTGTCAGAATCTTTGGTGATATTTGGGAAATTTTCTTTTATAATATTCTCTAGTATGGCTTCCATTCCTCTGGGGCATTCTTCTTCCCCTTCTGGAATTCCTATAACTCGTATGTTGGAACGCTTCAGAAAGTCCCATAATTCTGACAGTGAACGTTCTGCTTTCTCTCTCTTCTTTTCTGCCTCTTTTACTATCTGAGTTATCTCAAAAACTTTGTCTTCTACCTCTGAAATTCTTTCTTCTGCATGGTCTAACCTGTTGCTGATACTTTCCATTGCATCTTTAAGTTCCCTGATTGACTGTTTCATTTCCTTCAGCTCTGCTATATCCTTTTTTTTTTTTTTTTTTAACCATTTGACACATTTTTATCACAGTGGTTAACATAGCCTTTCCGGCGTTATCTCAGTTACTGTGCCAAAACATTTACATTCTACATTTACCAAGTTTCGCAAATACCCCTATAATATGCACCACTATCCTTTTTATATTCTTCATATCGTTCATCTCTTATCTGATTCTGTTTTTGAATTTCCTTTTGGTTATTTTCCACTTTATTAGCAGTTTCCTTCATTGTTTCCATCATTTCTTTCATTGTTTTCAACATGTGTATTCTAAATTCCCTTTCTGTCATTCCTAACATTTCTGTATAGGTGGAATCCTCTGCAGTAGCTACCTCATGGTCCCTTGGCCGGGTTGTTCTGGACTGATTCTTCATGTTGCCTGGAGTTTTCTGCTGATTCTTCCTCATGAGTGATTTCTTTTACCTGTTTCCTTGCCCTAATTTTCCTTTCACTTCCTCTTGCTCTTTAAGTTCTCGTGCCTGTGGACTAAAGGTTACAGGACCAGAAGGGTGAGAAGGTTGAAGAGCAAAAAAGGGATGAAAGAAAGGAGGACCGAGTGATAAGAAAAAAAAAAAAGAAAAATAGAGAAAGGAGAGGGGGTGGGTAAAAGGAATATTGACAAAAAGAAGAGAGGCACAGAAAGAGGGAGACAGAGCAATATACGTGTACAGTAGGGTACTTTGATACAACCTTAAAAAAAAAAACCACCTTCTGGGGGTGCCCAGTGGGGTGGTTCCCTTGAGGTCAGCAGCTCTTTGCTAACCTGATCAGACACAGTACCCCACCTCCACCAAGTAGAGAGGAAAGACAAAAATGCTATAAATCAAACCAAAACAAGCAAACAGAAAACTTTACGGGATAAAATTGGCTGGGAAAACCAAATAATAGCAGTAGAAACACTAACAAAAATGAAGTTCTAATTATTGAAATAGGCAGCAATGGGAAATTATAATTAACCTAGAAAAATTGAGAAAGAAAAAGGATCTGTATGGAAAAGGTTGAAGTTAAAAAACAAAACAACAATCCACAACATCAAAATAAACAAAAAAAAAACAACCAAACCAAAAAAAAAAAAAAAACACAACCAAAAACAAAGCAGTATGTGTATGTTATTGAATATTGTCTGGGCAACACGTGGTCTTCTGGGGTATGAGATGTTAATCACAGTTCTGATACAACTGGAGGCTGCTAGTTTCTCAAACCCCAACAGGTAGACACCCTAAATCTCTCTTCAGCCCACTTAAAAGGCACTTTGCGCTTGTTCACTTGCTGAGCAGAAGCTTTCCCAGGGAAGTGCTTGTCGTTGGAATCACTGCTGAAGTGGCTATCCACTTACCCTGTGTGCCAAAACTGGTCTCCCTCTGCCCCCGAGGGTTAGGGCTACAAGGCGATGTCAGTGATTTTTTAATGAAACTTTAGCAGATCAAAGGCCTTGGTCACTAAGGTATTTTCCTCCTTTATTTCCTGGATAATCTTTATTCATCCTTTAAACACCTTTTTAAATGTCTCCTCATTTGGAAATATTTCCTTGATTCATTTAGTATGTGTTATATTCCCCTTCTCTGTCAGTGCATTCCATCAGTACAGTATTGTATTCTAAGTGATAGTTTATCTGACTCTTCCTGTAGCCAAAGAACTCCTTATAACTAACAAAATACTTAGCACATGGGAGGAAATCAATAAGTATCTGTTGAATGAATAACTAAAGTAATACATTGTAGATTCCTTTTTTTCTGAATGTGACTTTTAAAAATAATTTTACATTCTCATAGCCAACATTTTCATTATGGGAGCAGATTTATGAGACAGAATGAATGCAATTCATTATAAAACATTATACACCAAGGAGAAAATCTAATATGATCAAATTGTGTCTGGTTTCCTTCCCTCAGTGCCCCTCCCACTGGGAAGATTTATACATTTTCGCTGTAGTGAACTTCAGATAGGTCATATGGCTTGTGTTGACCAAAATACAGCTGAAGATTGCACAAGTCACATCCAAACAGAAGTTTTAAAGGTAATCATATGATGTGCCATGACTTTTCTTTTTGCTTTGTCTAAGGGAAGTATTTTCATGACCATGTCTAATGGCCGATGGTCATTTTGCTACTATAGGTGTCAAGGAAAAACTTCCCCTTCGCCCTCAGACGTTTTGCTGGAAAATCAACTGATAAAAGGCATATTAATAGGTGAAACAAGGTGCAAATGTATTAACATGTATAGGGAAAAACCATAAAATAATTACCCAGCTCCCCAGTGGGGTTCTGAAGCTTATACATGTATATCATCTCGATGTTACAGAAAGAATAGGGGCTTAAAGATGTCAGACTTCCAGTTAATCTTTTCTAAGGACAAGGGAAGCCCTCAGAGAAAGCCCAGCTGCATCAATGCAGATTTTCTCTAAAGTGCAAATTTGCTCCACAAAGACACCCTTGAAGGGCTACTCCTATTTGCAGGCCTTCTGAATAGCCATCTCAAAATATATCAAAGAAGGTAGAAGATGAAATATTTTTATTTCCTCCATTACCATAAGTCTGGGTTGCAGAATGAAGGCATAGCCATGTTAATGGAAAGAAACCCAAACTCTGTGAAATAATTTAAAGAGATTTATTCTGAGCTGAATGTGTATGAGTGCTCAGAGCACATGGCTCAAGAGGCCTTAGAAAATGTGCCCCTGGTTGCTGGGTTATAGTTTGGTTTTATTCTTTCATGGAGACAGGAATCACACATAAGACACTAAGTAGTCAATACAAGGAGGGGAAACATTGGTATACCCCCAAAAGTGGAGCATCTCAAAGCAGGGGGCTTGCAGGTTATAGATGAGTTTAAAGATTCTTTGATTAGTAACTGGTTAAAGAAATGAAGCTTTGTCTAAAGCAGCAGTTCTCAACCTGTGGGTCGCGACCCACAGGAACTGTATTAACTGTGGCATTAGGAAGGTTGAGAACCACTGGTCTAAAAGCTTGGAATGTTTTAGCTTAAGAATGTCTGTTAAGGGCGGCGCCTGTGGCTCAGTGAGTAGGGCGCCAGCCCCATATGCCGAGGGTGGCGGGTTCAAACCCAGCCCCGGCCAAACTGCAACCAAAAAATAAGCCGGGCGTTGTGGCGGGCGCCTGTAGTCCCAGCTGCTCGGGAGGCTGAGGCAAGAGAATCGCGTAAGCCCAAGAGTTAAGAGGTTGCTGTGAGCCGTGTGATGCCACGGCACTCTACCCGAGGGCGGTACAGTGAGACTCTGTCTCTACAAAAAAAAAAAAAAATGTCTGTTAATCAGAAACAAACCACCGGGTATTTACTGAAACTCAAGTGATTGGCTGAGTAAATTGATGGCCTACACGCGTGGCTTAAGCTTTGGTTTGCCTTGACTTAGGCCTATTAGTGAGTTACAAAGGCTATCTCCAAGAAGGGAGGGGGACATGAGGAGGTATGTCTGACCTCCCTTCTCACAGGCAGAAACTCAACTTTAGGGTATTGGGTGGGGGAGACTTGTCCAAGAAGGGGATCCATTCAATCAGCTAGGGCTGCAGTCCCCAACCTCCAGGCTACAGACCAGTGTGGAACTGGTAGGAAGTGGGCCACACAGCAGGAGGTGAGTGAAGCTTCATCTGTATCTACAGCTGCTCCCCATCACTTATATCACTGCCTGAATTCTGCCTCCTGTCAGATCTGTGGAGGCATTAGATTCTCACAGTAGCGTGAATTCTTCTGTAAACTATACATGCAAGGAATCTAGATCACACTCCTAAAATCTAATGCCTGATGATCTGAAATGGAGCTGAGGCGGTGATACTAGCTCTGAGGAGTGGCTACAAATGCAGATTATCATTAACAGAGAGGTTTGACTGCACAGAGACCATAATAAATCAATTGCTTGTGGACTCATATCAAAATAGTTCCCTCTTCATCCATGGAAAAATTTTCTTCCATGAAATTGGTCCCTGGTACCAAAAAATGTTTGGGACCACTAAGCTAGGGGGTTAAGATTTTATTTTACTTCACATCCAGCAATAACATACAAAAGTCATGTACTATGGGTAAGAACTAACATTTATTGATGTAAGCCACTAAGACTTAGAGTTCACTTAATACACAGCATGACAATAATCTAATCTGACTACTATATTAACATACTTGAAAGTCACCTTCTCGGCACTTATGTAGCACATTGTTATGGTTAACACATTATCATTTCTTAAATTAACACATGCTCTTAAATATTATGTAATAATACTTTTGTCTATTTCATTAATCAAAGAAATGAACACTTTCAAAATTCATTTCAAAATTCATTTCAAAAGTGTATAGGTGAGGCAGACATTGCTAGTTGCCTACCCAATATGTGCATGTTCACATTTGTTCTTATAAATAGAACCTCAATGTTGTTTAAAAGGATGATATACTCTCCCACTTTTATAGACTCCATTTCTGTAAAGGGTGGCTGTGAAACTCCATTCTGTCTAGTAAGATATTTTTAAAAAACAGAATGCTATCAAGTAGGGATTCTAGGAAAGAATTTCTAATAAAAAAATATTATGCTGGATTGCATCATTTACCCTTTGCTCTCCCTTATTATTCTTGTACATAATGGCTGGAGGTTGAGCAACCACCTTGTATCCATGAGGATAATAGCCGAATGTTACAGATGGAACAGGAAGGTAGATGTTTTGATATTTGATGACTGACTTTAAAGTGATATCAGTCTTGAACTGGTTACCTCTGGACATCTTATTATTAGGAAAAAAAACCCATACATGAATGCCTTCTGTGTCTAAGCTATTTTGTTAGAGGTTTCTGTTAGATACCAGCCAAAAATAAGTAAATTAAATTAATTGATAAAATAGATATGCTTGAGTCAGGGTTTCTCAAAATCAGTACTATTGACCTTTCAGGCCAGTTAATTCTTTGTTGAGAGGACGTTGTCTGTGGTTGTAGGGCGTTGGGCAACACCGTTGGCCTCTGCCTACTAGATTCCAATAGCAACTCCCCATTTCATTCCCTAGGCAAACAAAAATGTCCCTAGGCATTATCCAATGTCTCCTAAGCCCATCTAGCACCATAGCTTTAAATATCATTATATGACAATAAACACCGAATTTATTACTCAAGGCCTATTTTCTTCTATGAGCTGCTAGGGAGATAAGTATAAATAGAGGCGAAAAGAAGACCCAGGACCAAGCTTAAAACTTGGGTGACTCATAACATTTTACTTCAATGTGCCAGGCACTTAGAGAAAACTGTGTGATTGATACGTAATATCCTGCCACTGGCAAGAGTGCTTTCTGTTCATTTTAAGACATTTCTTGAAAATTGCAGCATGTATGCCTAAGGAGTTTATAGAGATTTTGTGTCTGGGGAAGGTGTTGTTTTTGAATGGAGGAGAGGAAGAAGTCTTTCTCTGACCTCTTCAAATAGCACCACTGATTGTAAGATTGGTGCTGCTTTGACGTGGCATCTCCTATGGAGATTTAGGCATGAAGGAAAGAGATTTCTACCTGGTACTATGGCACTCAGTCAAAAGGGTTGGAAGCATCACGCTAGCTAACACCACACCAACTGAATTTCAATCATCCCTGCTTTCCAAATTCACCTTGATCTTGGAGAAGTTCTTACTCATCTTTACTGAGTGCCTATTTCCAAAGTCAATCAACAGTAATATTTTTATTAGTATTGTTGCTATGATTATTTTAATTATAAAGATAATGCATATCTATTATAAAAAATTCAAATAGCACAAAGATTTAAAGTAAGAAATAAAAGGCCCCTTCTCTGGCAAGCCTAGTTCTCAGAGGTACCTTCTGTCAATAGGGGGTCACGGTGTATGGCACACCTCTTGGAGGGGGACACAATTACAAGAAGGACTTTACCTAACAAATGCAATCAGTGTAACCTAATTCTTTGTACCCTCAATGAATCTCAAATAAAAAAAAAAAAAAGAAGTTTGAGTATACTTCCAGGCATTTTCACTTAAAATTGAATTTTTATCAATATAAAATAAGCACATAGCTTTTTTAAAAGCCATGTAGTGGGCGGCACCTGTGGCTCAGTGAGTAGGGCGCCGGCCCCATATGCCGAGGGTGGCGGGTTCAAACCCAGCCCCGGCCAAACTGCAACAACAAAAAAAAAAATAGCCGGGCGTTGTGGCGGGCGCCTGTAGTCCCAGCTACTCGGGAGGCTGAGGCAAGAGAATCACGTAAGCCCAAGAGTTAGAGGTTGCTGTGAGCCGTGTGACGCCACGGCACTCTACCGAGGGTGGTACAGTGAGACTCTGTCTCTACAAAAACAAAAAGCCATGTAGTATTAAAATGCTTGTAACAATAAAACAATGGTCCCCTGTCCTGCCCTACCAATCCCCATTCTCCTTTGCTCACCTCCCCAGAGCTTTAGACTCTTCTACCTATTTCTTCTGACACTTTTCACAGGACAAGTTTGGGGAGTTAATTGTCAGACCTTGTATGATGACAGAAAAAAATGCTTAGAGGAGTATACTAGCCCTGGCATTGGTGCATAGCTTCCCACGTGAAGTACTCTGAAGATGACCATAGTGATATACAGGAATGAGGTACACAACACTTTTTCTAGGATGAATTCATGAACTTAAATTGTATAGCTCTCTCATTTTACAAATGTAGAAGCAATAACCAAATAAAATTTGAATTGCAGTGACTTCATTTGTGTGAGTACAGACTGATGAGGCCTCAGGTTGCGTTAACTTTGTGGAATATACAAAGATATTCCCTTATACACCCCTGGGCTCAGAGAAAGGGACAGAGCTAAGACTGTGAGGCCTGGAAAAATTAGACATTGTGGAGCAGGAAAAGGGTGGCTCCTCTTGGTTACTTCACTAAACACCTCACCAAACAAGTCACCTAACATCTCAAAACCTCAGATTCCTCATGTTCAAAGTTTGGCTGATTAAACTATCTGAAAGGTCATTGTGAGTATCAAATGAAGATGTTCTTTGTCCTTCCATTTTCCCCTGGACTATCATCTCATTCATGACCCCCCCTTCCTTCTCTTTCCAATCTGAACCCTTACATTGCATTCCTTTACACCCCTGCCTTAAAATTATTTCCATCCCGAAAAAAACCAACCTCTGGATTATCACCATAATTTATATTCTCTGTTCCTATACCCAGAGGCTGAGCATGGCTGGCACACATCACACAACCACAATGGAGCACCCAGTGCATCCTTTGATTATTTCACTTGTCCTTTCTCATATTTCTCTCTCATTCTTTCCCGTGAACATTGTAAATCTTCACTGTTCTCCTCAAGCCATTATTCAATCCATGACCTTTCTTTGTGGAGAAGAGAATGGTTCTTCAACTTGCAGCCCAGCATCCCTATGAACACATCTTTATTCGTGCCCATCCTTAACTAGTGTCTTCCAGGCTTAGAAAGTGCTGGTTCCCTCCTCTTGTTAACAACCAACCAGACCTCCTGCCTTAGCCCTGAACTGCATGTACTGGCCTCCTTTTCCTGAGGATCCTGCTTCTTCAGCTGTAACCTCTTTTTTTTTTTTTTTTTGGCCAGGGATGGGTTTGAACCTGCCACCTCCGGCATATGGGACTGGCGCCCTACTCCTTGAGCCACAGGCGCCGCCCTGTAACCTCTCTTGAAAGGGTCTCCCTTTCTGCTGGCTCCTCCTTCTTAGCCAATAAATATCCTCAAGTCTCTTCCTTCCCCAAATCTCTGAGCACTCATCTCTTCTCCTTACCATCTAGTGTCTCTCACCTCTGCTGATCTTTCCCAGGGGCTATTTCCGCCTTCTCACTTTCCATTCCTGTCTCAACCCACAGCAAATTGGCTTCTGTCTCTCCCAAACTGCATTATATAAAGTGACCAGGGATCTCCTAATTGCCAAATACATGAGTGCATTCCATCCTTTATCTTTCTAGAACACTCAGTTCTTTCTATTTTTTTGGTGATTAGAAGGCAAGGCAATCAGCTAAGAGTAAAAAGGGAAGTATTGACTTCTGACAGAAACTCGCTTCTGAATCCACTTTTCAAGAGTGCATCATATCCAAATAGCCCTTCCACCAATCTGCTAAGTTAGAAATGCAAATAGCAACAGAAGCCATGCACTATTTATTAAATTGATTAAAATAATGCCATCAGTTTAATGATAGATTCTTTGAGTAATTTAAGTATTGAAACTACCAATTATCTGCTGGTTTGTGACAAGAAACAAGAATTAAATGATGGAAATCATGTGATTTAAAAGTCCCTGTGATTTTACTATCATTGAAGCCATCAAAATCTCTCCAAAAGTTGTTATTTAAGTAGTGGAAACCTTTTTCAGGAGGCCAGAATAAATAATGAAGCAGCACAGGCAGCCTTGTTCTTTGCTACTAATTTTACAGAATTCACTAAATAACGTGCAGACCTGTATAACACAAAATTCTATAGCTATAAGAAAAATCATATGAAATTGGGAACTATGTGAAAGTGCTAATTAACACAGCCAAGATTCTGTCCAAGTTGTGTAAAAAAATGAAAGTCAATAGTTATATCCACTTGGGGCAAAGTTAACAAGAGAAATGTAATTAAGAGAGAATGTAATAAAAGAAAAGGCTGCCTGCAAAAAACAAAAAATAGAAGTGCCATTTTTGTACAGGCAATTTACATGTCCAGAAGAAAGGAACTGTTTAGTTCCCATGTTCTTCCCTACCATGATATTTGATTTAGAACCATAGGGAATTATCAGAGATGAAAACAAGATACTTGCAACTCATGGGGTTAAGGGAAACAGGGTTCGAGATAATTACAGTAGAGTGTCTGTAAGTTGACCACCCAAGGGACTATACAGCCTGATACATATGTGTGGTGCATGTCCAGTCTATGGAAATTAGGTCAACTTAAAGAGGTGGTCAATGTAGGGAGGTGGTCAACTATGGAGGTTCTGATGGCAGCTGCTTGTCATCCTAAATAACCATTAAACTTGTGGCACTGCTAGACAAGCCCCAGTGAAGCCAAATGAGCCTATGTGCCACATCTGGAGATTGCTTATCCACCTCCAAGGCCTACTATCATAGATAAGTTGGGGAATGGGACTCCATGGTACCAGTCAAGAACCCAGGGCACTCTGTGCACCCAGTGAAGTGTTGAATGGCTGTAAATGTAATCTAATTAAAAATACTTTGAAGATATAACCGCCTTGAAAACAAGAGATATTTTGACTTCGTAACTATAAGGGGGGGGAACTGTTTAACGTATACTGTGATGATTAATAACATTGCCACTGTATGCTTTTGCTGTAAGGGTGTAAAAATAACAAGAAACAGGAAAACAGAGCAGTTCTTTGGGGAGCTATCCCCACTGCTCTCCAGAAATGCTGGCTTTTCCATAAATAAAAGTGAAACTGCTGATCTCTCATCCACTTCTCCATTGGTTGGCTTAGGTGACAGATGGACTCCTTGGTCCAACAACAGTTTTACTGTGTATTTGAAAAGCATAGTCAAGACTATAATCTGTATTAACTGATATCACATAGTCAATTCACAAAGTCAAGTGGATACAGATCAGATATGTTGGATGCCAAGATAGCAAATGGACTATGCTGCATGTCAGAATTGTTAATAAAGTTTCAGGGAAAGCTGTCTATAGTTTCTGGAAATTTCCAGATGAAAACAGGCAAGAGGACAGCAAAAGAGAGTCAAAGGATAGTGGGATATTCTACTGGGTACAGAGCATGAGGACATATCACACAGGAAGACATAAGGGAGGTGCCTGAGAAAACCATCTTCAGGTAAGAGCCCTGGCAAGATCCAAACTCTCATTTCAAAGATTCTGAAGACCAGATGTAGGCTGTAACAAAATACTACAAACTTAGGGGCTTAAAACACCGTTTTTTATCTTACAGTTCTAGAAGTCAGAAGTCTAAAATAAATCTCACTGGACTAAAATTGAGGTATTGATAGGGATAGGGCTACAGTTCTTTCTGGAAACTCTAGGGAAAATCCGGTTCTCTTGCCTTTTCTGTCTTCTCATGATTGTCCACATTCCTCGGCTTGTGGGGCCTTCCACCATCTTCAAAGTCTGCAGCAGCCAGTAGAGTCCTTCTCACATCACACACATCACTCTGACTTCTGTTCTACTCCTCCCCTAATACTTTTAAGGACCCTGTGCTTCCATTGGGCCCACTTACATAATCCAGGACAATCTCTCCATTTTAAGAGACCCTTAATTCCATTGACATAATATACTTACAGTTTCTGGTGATCAGAATATACTTATCCAGGAAGGAATGGTCATTATTCTGCCCACCATAGAGAGAGGACAATTTATGGAATAAGGAGCTGGGATTAAGACAATGGCATAAATCAGTCTGATAAAATGGAACACATAGTGAGAAGCCTGGAGTTTAGACATTTTTAGGTCTCGTTGTCAAAAAATAAATAAAAAGTGAAGAAAATAATTGAGCAGTGATTCCAAAAACAACTTGGAGACAGAGCCATCACTGGACAACCTTCGTATCCTTGGCATTAAAGTTCCGTTGTTCCAGTTGGGCAGTATATGAGGGGGTTAGTGGAACTAAGCCCCGAAAGTACTTAGCAGTACAGGACCCAAAATTGCACCCTGGTCTGGGAACTTGTTGGGAAGCGGGCAGGCTAGCCATGTTGAGTGTGCAAATGATATGAGTAGGCTATGACAGTTATATTGAGATATTAGCCTATGTTCTTTTTTTCCAGCTATTTCCTCCTTTCCCACCCCCCAACTTTATTCATAATTGGTCTCTTCCCATTCTCAGGCAAGAGGTGTGGTAAGGGAGAAATCAAAAAGCCTGCAAATTTCTTCTTGGCTTTTGTGTTTCAAAAGCATACACTCTCGGTGGCTCCCATAGCTCAGTGGGTAGGGCCCCAGCCACGTACACCAAGGCTGGCAGGTTCGAATCCAGCCTGGGCCAGCTAAACGACAGTGACAACTGCAACAAAAATATAGCCGGGCATTGTGGCGGGTGCCTGTAATCCCAGCTACTTGGGAGGCTGAGGCAAGAGAATCACTTAAGCCCAAGAGTTTGAGGTTGCCGTGAGCTGTGATGCCACGGCACTCTACCCAGGGTGACAGCTTGAGACTATGTCTCAAAAAAAAAAAAAGCATACATCTCAAGACCTAGGAATAAAAGTATTTGAAAATATCATGAGTGAGAACTGAAGATCTGAGAGGAATGAGACTTCCAGCAAAGATTTACAATTGTTCGAAGGGAGTCAGAGAGGAGAGATGGGAGCCCAGGCCCTGGTGAGTCAGCCCTGCCAACTGTTCTGCTCCCCGTTCTGAAAGAAGGATTCATGGTGAGCCCAGGCAGGTGGGGCCCCGCAGCCTCGTAAGGAGGTGCCATCTCCATGCCCTGTGGATGAGAATGGAGCAGAATAATTCTCATGTCTACACCACTGAGCCACAATAACAGATCTGCTGGGTGAGAAAAAGCCAGGACAGAAAATCTTCAGGATCAGATTTTTCCCATTTCCAATCTCTTGGTAAGACTACATATGTAATTAATGTGCTTTGGAGGAAAGCCTATAATTGAGATTAGATTTCTGTTGCTCCCACAGAATGGGACCTGGAGAAAAAACAGATTCTTAGAAACAATGAACAGCTATTCCAGGTAAAATTAAGATAATAGCTCTAATAAGGAGACTCTTGGATGAGGACTAGAAATAATAAGCATGCATCGGAATGTACTCTCTTAACATCAGCTTTCTTTACTAGAGGGATCAACACAGATAAAATTTCAACATTAACACGTTATTGCATACTGCATAAGGCTGATTACATTGTGGTTTGAAATCTGTAGAGAAAGCAGTTAAAAACAGAGGTAGATATGTTTAAAAATCTTTGGAGAGGGACTGCATTCTTTTCTATTGCTTGGAGATGACGGATGTTGCTTCCTGCCGCTTGCATTCAAGGAGGTTTTATTTCTTGTACCTTGATGATCACCGGAAGTGAGGACTTTTACATGAAATAAGCATTCTTCTCAATCAAGGATTGTACTAATACATAATGATTAAAAAAAAATAGTTTATATTTACCTGAGGTAATCCTAGATGACCCAACGAAGGGCAAAATGTTTTCCCTCACAGCCTTAAAAATACCTGAGAAGCCTAGTAGCTGGGGGTGCTCTACACCCTGCAGGCCAGTCAGGCTAACACGTCAGTCAGGTCAAAAAAAAAAAACCACCAGAGAGGACTTGGGTAAGACAAGTCGCCAGTACCTGGGTCATTATGAAAGTTTTGAGACACACAAAAATTTTAAAAAGTAAAATCCACACAGACAGAAGCAAAGGAAGCCCTCCCAGAAACACTGAAAAACTGAGCAAGTTCGAACTTACACAGGGGGAATCAGAAAGAACGCTGTCGACTGCGTTTCTTGGAAGTGAAATAATGGAACAGAACACAGTCTGTCTCACAACTTTTGTAGTGACCTATGTGTGTCCCTCACTCCTGCACTTGCTGCTCAGGTTGTATAGCTCCCAAGAATCAGTTTGTTAGCTTCTAAAGTTCGTTTATACCATTTTACAGAAGGCAGGAGAGTTAGTGCAAAAAGAAATTGTTATTATGAAAACTTGAATCCCTTCAGAAAGACTCAATAGATGCAAATTGCTTTAAAAATTGCTGCCAAGTTAGATATGGATGGAAGAAAAGGAAAGGATAGAGTGGGCAGAGCAAAATAACCTCAAAGGGTGCTTTGCTGAGATGGCTTCCTTGGAGTCTCAGTTCTTGCTTAAGAAACACACACACACACACGTGTGTGCACCATGGGAGTGGATTATTTAGGTATGCTTTTAAGTGAAAATGTCAACTGGTCCACTATAAATATGAAATAATTTTCATCTTAGAGTAATTGCTGCCAACCATGTTCTAGCAACCCCCTCAGGACTCATTTTTATGGCAAAAACTTGTAATCACTTTTAGCCATTAGAACCATTTCACAGCAGTTTTTAAGGAAGTAGTCTTCTTGCAACTCCAGTCTTTTACTTGTTTTAAAGCTTTCCTCCTTGTCCTCCCAGGGCTCTCGTATTCCCCAGTTACCCGTCTAGTGTGAGCATACCCTTCTCTCCAGAAGGGGAGGAAAAACAGTCACTGTCTCTTTACCCAGCAAGATGTGCTTCTGACCTTGGTTGGTTATAATTAGTGATGTAACTAAGTCTGAACATGACCTCAGTCCAAATCAGCCCCTTTGGGAACAGCCAAAACCCATCTTCCATCTTGCATGGGAAACTCACGGGTGTTCCCTTACCATCAGTTCCTGATGCTCTTCCTCCCACCTGAATACCAGCAGGGAAGGTGGGTAAGCTGAATATTCAACTCAGAATGCACTGTCAAACCAAGCATGGTGGTGCAGACCTCTAGCCCCAGCTACTCCAATAGGCTGAGGCAGGAGGGTCATGAGTTTGAGCTCAGCCTGGGAAAAATAGCAAGACCTCATTTCTAAAAAAATTTAAAAGCTGGTTCTGCCTGGCTAGAGGCAGGTGGCTGGGCCCAGTCATGACTACTTTTATAAATTTAAGGTATGGTCTACTAAGTTCCTTTTGTTTTTAGCTATAGGAATTGAAGGGTTAAAAAACAAAACAAACAAACAAAAACAGAAAATTCCACTCAACACCTAACACCATCCCTTTACATAAGACAACTTGGAACTCTAATAGCGCATGCTAAAGGAAGAGGGCTTGCCCACTACAGCAAAGCTTTGGTGAGTGTCATGTTTATGACACAATCATTTTGTAATTCTGGACTTTGACTTTTTCAGTTTATTGTTCTTTTGAAATCACTTCAAATAAGAAGACTTATATGTAATGCAAGCACCCAAATACGAAATGCATTTTTTTTTTTTTTTTTTGAGACAGAGTCTCACTCTGTTGCCTAGGCTAGAGTGTCAGCCTAGCTCATAGCAACCTCAAACTCCTGGGCTCAAGCAATCCTCCTACTTCAGCCTTCTAAAAGTAGCTTGGACTACAAACACACTCCACAATGCCCAGCTAATTTTTCCAATTTTTTTTTTAATTTTCTCTATACATATACATGTGTTTATTTGGTTTCCACTTTTTGCCTTCACAAAATTAAAAAGCCTTAAAATTTAATCGTGTTTAAGATAAGGACTAGAAACAAAAACCTCATAAAGAATGAACAAAGATAAATACATTTAGAAAAGAAATCAGACGACTGCTGCAATGAAATATTGAGCAATAATAATAATAATGCAAAAAAAAGTAACATTCACATTGTCAGATAAGAGTATGTCTATCATAGAATGCTTTGACTCTGAGGTTCAGTATGGAGTCATCAGTTAACTTCTTATTTTTTTTCCAAAGTTTTAAAAAATAGGCAACTAATATTTATAAATAAAAATAAAAGATAATTTCAAAAAACAGATCATGCCAAATCTCATAGACAATAGAAAAAGAAGAAATACTTCAAAATCATTCTACTACATCTGGATATAAAAAAAAAAAAGAAAATAGTGACTAATTCTCACATAAATTGTATTTAATTTTGACCAAAGTACATTACTTGAAATTAATTTTTAATTCAACTTGTTAATATATTGTTTAGGATATTGCATCCTCATTTGTAAGTGAACTATGTTTGTAATTTCCCTTTATAATAATATTTTTTTTCCAATTTTAACATCAGGTGTATCCAGAAGAATTTTTTCTATTTTTTAATAGAGACGGGGCCTCACTCTGGCTTAGGCTGGTCTTGAACTCCTGAGCTCAAGCAGTCCTCTCGCCTTAGCCTAGTATTATAGGCGCAAGACACTCCACCTGGCCAAATATGAGATAGCTTCAAAGCTCAAATACCCTCTCCTCTTATTTGGTATGAATAGTTAATCATCTACAGTGTTCTGGATGTAAGACAAATAAAAGACACTCCCTTTTTGCTTCTTGAGGTTCTGAGGTTGCAATTCAGCCTGCTATTGTCAACTTTTTAAACCTAGTCCTGAATAACTCCCTTAGATTCTTCCTTTATGTAATTTGCCACAAAGTAATTATTTCATTTCTTACCACTTGCCCTCTAAAACAGACAATAAAGAAACTTCTTTAAACTGGGGAAGATTCCAGAGCAAAGATTATAAGTAGCTTTCTCATGGCTATCTTGCCCCTTTTTTCAAACTGTACCTGTTTCCTTCATTGAGTCTGTGCTATGTCAAATAAAACAGTCCCTTTCCATGCGAAAGCTCTCCGACAGCAAGCACAAATATGAATCATCAGTTGACACGGTTTTCTGAGTTTTCAACAGATTTGTTATTCATGAAGCGTTAATCCTACTTGTAAAATACATTTAAAAGTATAGATATGCAATATGCAGGCATACCTCGTTTTATTACTTTTTGCTTTAGTGCACTTCACAAATATTGCATGTTTTACATATTGAAAGTTTGTGGCAACCCTGTCCAGCATGTCTACCAATGCCATTTTCCCAACAGCACATGCTCACTTGTGTTTCTGTGTCACGTTTTGGTAATTCTAGCAATATTTCTTTTCCTTCTTTTTTTTTTTTTTCTGAATGAGAGTTTGCAGCACTGGACTGGAGTCTTTTTCTTGTATATGACAAATGTCTTAGTCAGTTTTCCGTTGCTGTAACAGAATACCCAAGACTGCATAATTTATAAAGGAAAGAAGTTTGTTGTGGCTCACAGTTCTGGAAGCTTGGAAGTCCAAGATCAGGCGGCTGCATCCGGTGGGCTTCTACTGAGGGCTTCATGCTGTGTCATAACCTGGCAGAGAAGCAGAAAAGGAAACAAGCCTGCACATCAAAGACAAAACCTGAGGGGTACACACCACAAGACAGCATTAATCTAATCACAAGTGCCCCCCTCCCCCACCATGACCCAAACACCTCCCGTTAGGCCCCACCTCCCAACAACGCCACAGCAGCGATCAAAGTTTAGCATGAATTACCAGAGGACAAACCATATTTAGGCCGTAGCAACAAATAATCCATGTTTCATATACCGTTCTAACCATTTTGAAATATGTCATGCGTTTTAGTAAGGCAAGATAAAGGTCAGAGGTATAACATTCTGGGTTTGTGCCATTCCTGTAGTTTCAAGAAAACCAGCCTCTTAGTTTCTACAAAAGTGTTTTATAATTATACACATATTCTAAAAATGCAAGGCAGCTTCCAAAACCAACAAATGCAATTTGACTATAAAATACATCAAAGCCTTTTGAATGAGACACCTAAAGAGAAAGTAACTTTGCCCTGCAGGCGGTAGGTTAAAAAAAAAAATGCCGTTAATGCTGAATTGAATTAACCAGGGGAAAAAAGTACTTAATCTGCATGTAGTAATCCTTAAGCAGATCCTCTGAAATTCCAGCTGCTTCATTATCTTTCATGACCCCCCAAAATCTACAACTACCAAAGATCTGCTTTATCTTCTGGAACAAAGCTGTTGCTAAAAGTTATTGTGGATTTTTATGAGAAAATCCAATATCGAAAATAGAGGTGAGGATAGGATTTCCATGGTGTACTACAAATATTGTTTGGTTCAGCCAACCCCAGTTCCTGGTGGTAGATTTTGAAAAGCATAGTAAAATTAATGCTCTGTGAACAATAACTAAAGGCCTTTAAATTTTCACTTAGCTCTGTTATTTAAAAAAAAAAAAAAAAAAAAGACACAGAAACTGATACTTCTAAAGTAGAACTTGAATCCTTCCATGGGAATTTGTGGACCCTTTACTCTTAACCTCTGACTTTTTTCCCTAAATGCAGAATGAAAGTAGATAGGCTGAGAATTCTGGCTCATTGGTTCTCATCAAATAAGATTTTGGTGCAGTTTAAAAGCTGAACGGGTCAATTTTGCTTAGATAGCACCAGTCAGCAAACAGCTAGTCAATGAAATACAATTAAAAAATTCTCTTCTCTGGGCCTTTACTTGTTTTATATTTCTTTGTCTATGATACTTATTTTATGTCTGATGGACAGAAGAACAAGGAGTTTTGCGAGCAGTTTACATGGTAATGGACGGAACAGCATCATTTTCCCTCCACCAGCCATCAGCTGCCTCTTATTTTTCAATATTATGTCATCTCTTTCCCTGGCAAATTTATTTCTTTCTTTTGTGCTCCACAGATAATGTTTATAAATAACACATCAAAACAAGGACTCTTCTTTTTTCCTTAAAGTTCTTAAAATATGACAACTATCAAGAAAGGAAAGATCTTTAACACATATGTAGTGTCCGTGTGTGTGCATTTTATCCAGACAGATATATAACTATTGGTACTTTGGTCTCATATTTTCATTACAATGAAGGAAATGCTCTAATGTTGGAGTTTAAATATCATGATTTTTATATTATAAAGGAAGTTTACTCTTTTGATTATCACAATTATAAGGGGAAAATACATCTCTCCTTTTCTTAAATGAATACAAAAAAATAATTAAATAACCCTCAGATAATAAGAATATTTAAATAAAACTTATCCCTTGGACATAGAAATGAAATGAAGATTCAAACTTCCTCCTTGTGAGGGAGGCAGGTGGGAGGGTCACTGCGTGTGACACACCTCTTGGGAGTGGGACACAATTATAAGAGGGACTTTACCTAACAAGCTCAAGCAGTATAACCTGGTTCTTTGTCCCCTCAGTGATTCCCCAACAATAAAAAAAAAAAAATCAAATTTGCTCCTTGTAAGATAAATATATGAAGAAGAATACAATTAATAAGATAATTTGTATTTTGGTAAAATAAATACACATACACAAATCTTTGGTATTTTTGGCTTGAAGATTTGGCAGTGATAGCTCACATTGCCTCCTTCAGCAATGGTCTTTGCTTACTTCGGCCCCACTCTGCAGGACTGCAAGCAATTAGAAGTTTGAGCCTATTAGCCGTGGACACCAGGCTAATTTCATTGAACCCACATCCAGCTAAAATAGTCTCCAAGGAACTGAAGGTTGGATTGGGGTAGACGGGGAAAAAAAAGATTTTGCAACCTGCTTTACAACCCACTGAAGTGACTTTGAATCTGAGGACAGAATGTCAAAGAAAGATAGTAGGAGGTGGAGACTAATAAACTACTACCCTGTTTCCCTGAAAATAAGACAGTGTCTTATTTTAAGGTGTGCTCCCAAAGATGCACTAGGTCTTATTTTCAGGGGACGTCTTATCCTTCCTGTAAGTAGGTCTTATTTTCAGAGGATGTCTTGTTTTCGGGGAAACAGGGTATTTTGCCCACGTAGCTGATAAGTGCTGGAAAACTCCCCCTTTGCAGTGCTTTTAGACATTTTCAGTAGGATGCCATTTTTAAGTTATTGATGCATAATTTTATCTTGGCTTCCATGATGCACACTCTCCTTGTTTTCCTCCTATTTCAGTAGCTTTTGCTTCTCAGTCTCCTTTGCTAGCTTTGGTTCACTCCTGGGGCTTCTTTTCTTCTCCTTCTACTGTTTCCTTAGTCATGCTCATCCAGGACCCTGGCTTTAAATGTCAGGAAGTCAATGCTCTTCCAAAGTTTGTGTCCAGCCCAAGATTCTCATCGTAAATTCTAATTCCTGTTCCAAATGCCCACCTGATATCTTCACATGTGTATCTGAAAAGTATCTCAGACTTAACCCATCCAAAACAGAACCATTGTTTTTCTCCCTCAATTCTCTTTCTCTCCTAGTCTTCTTCATCCCAGTTAATGGCCACCATTCACCCAGATGCCCAACACACAAACATCCAATTCATTGGCATTTCCTATTGGATCTATCTCCAAATACGTCTCAAGTCCATCTTTTTGACCATGTCCTGGTCTATTCCATTGTCTGTCACCTGAACTACTGCAATAGTCTCTTGAGGGGCTTTCCTTCTTCCTCACTACCTCCTTTCACCTCCCCATGCACACAATAAGTGAGGAGATTCTTTTAAAATGTACATTCGGTCAAATCACCTCCTCAGATCACATTCTTCAATGACTCCCCAGTACACTTACCAAAAGTCTGAACTCCTTTCTTAACACGACCTTCTTGGTCTCATTCCTCCAAACTTTTTCCATAATTGCTCTGTAAACAGATTCCGGGCACACTGGGGTCATACGCACCAATCTGTTCTCCTTCCAAGGCCCTTCATTGTCTGTTCTGTATTCCTCGAATGCTTTTTCCTAGCTCTTTGCATAATTGACTCACTCTCATTCTCAAGTCTTAGCTCAAAGATCACCATGAAGAAGTTTCCCTGATCTTCCTCATCCTATAATAGTGGCCGCTGTCACACATAATGGTTATTGATACCCACTCTGTTTTTTACATGCAATAAACAAAAGTTGGTACCATCTTCATTTGTTTTACATTTTGTTTTCTGGGTCCTTCATAAAATGTGAGCTCCTTGAAGGTGCATACTGCATAAAATAAGGAACACTACAAGCCAACTTGCTTCAAGAAGCTATTATTTCTTGAAGTGTTTCAAGAAATAATTTGCTGATGGTGAAATATGTTTTGAATTGCTCTGTGTCCAATGCACCTATCATAATTTCTGGCACAAATCTGATGGTCAGTGAATATTTTTTCAATAAATGAACTACTGAATCGATGGGAAAAGGAAAGGCTGGAAGGAAGAAAACAACCTTTAGTGCTCAGATGTGTGGTTCAAGAAAATCTGGTCTCAGGATTCAGTGATCCTTTTCCCAGCCTTCATCATGGGAAGAAGGAGAAAAGGAACAAGGTGGAGAAATTACTATTATTGTCCTCATTGGAGGAAAACTCAACCTTTTACCTTGTCTCAAAACCACTTGCCCCTTTGTCTTTTTCCTCTGCATCTTCACAGGGACCCCTGGAGTCCTTCTGTCAGTAGAACTTCTAGAACTTGTCCTACTGGAAAGCTGAGAGTTCTGTCTACTTAGTATATCTTTTTATGAGAAAATAGAATACCACATAATTCCAATTTCTAATTCATTTCTAAAAACATTTCCAGGGAATTCAACAAAGCCATTTATTTCATAAAGAAAAATGTCACTCATCGGTATATGGCACACCTCTTTAGGGCAGAACACTATTAATAGAGAGCATTCACCCAGAAAAAGCAAGCAGTGTAACCTGGCTCATTGTACCCTCAGTGATTCCCCAACAATAAAAACAAGAGAAAAAGGAAAAAAAAGTTACTCATGAGATTTATTCTCTGCTCTTACTAAAAATTTTAAATAGAAATAGATAAATTATCCAATTTATCTCAAATTAAATAGAATAAGAAGGTCCCTTAAGGATTACTTGTCACAAAGTCATATTGAAGATCTGAAAATATTGCATCGCCATTATAATCATCCACCATAGGAGTAGAGTAAGATATCCGTGTGTCAAAAGCATTCTCATATGAATTTCACTGTTGTTGTGCCCCTTGAATAATTCAAAAGCATACCTGCATCTCAAAACCAAAACTAGAAATAATATAACCTAGATTAGTTAATTTGAAAATCAAAAAGAAACATATCTCATAAGGAAATCCACAATTAGTCTGCTAATTTCAAGGTGCTATAAAAAATAGCAATAAATATATTTTATTTCTTACACAAATTTATCAAATTTCCTTAGAGTGGGCTTGCTTACTTCCTATATAAACTTGCTATATTGGGCGATGCCTATGGCTCAAGGAGTAGGGTGCCGGTCCCATATGCCAGAGGTGGCGGGTTCAAACTCAGCCCCGGCCAAAAAAACCACAAAAAAAAATAAAAAAATAAAAAAATAAACTTGCTATATTAAAGATACAAGTTCAGTACTAATACCCCATATGAAAATTTTAAAAAGGTCTTCCAGTTACATAATTAACTAATTCAGCACCTTGGGCATACATGGTGGGAATATGATAGAGATATATTAATGTCTTTGACTCAGCAAATATGTACTGTGTACACCCTATGTGCAGGGCAATATGTCAAATGCTGAGAAACACCATGGTAACTGAAAAAGGAGGCAATAAAGCTCAGTGGCTGAAAGGATGGATTTTGGAAATATGACACTGGGTTCAAATCCTAACTCTACCACTTGGTAACTGATCTTGGCAAATTCTTTAGCCTCTCTTAGCTTCATTTATATCATATATAAAACCAAAAGTATTACTTGCCTCATAGGGTGATTTTAAGGAATAAATAAGGTCACACGTGTAAAGGGATTAACATGCTGTCTTGCCTGATATATCATAAATGCTCAAAATGCTTCTTGGAGCCATTTGTAGTGATTAGTAATTGCATAGTCTTTGTCTTCAAGAGCATAGGACCTAATGAGGGAAATAAGCATGCAAGCAATTATTAAATAATGGGGCAAAGGGCATTCCATCTATATTTATTCATAAGTCAACCTAATCTCCAAGTTTACAAACTACTCTTTTTGTTACTAGGTGACTTTTTGCCACACACGAAAATGCTAGTTCTGTCTATACACAAAAATCAATTAGTTGTCATAGGTTAATTTGTGCAATCTATTTTTCTGAGTATGGAATTTAATGTGCTCTACCTATGAGTTAAAAGATTATTATTCTTCCACTTTCGAAAAAATTAAGATAGATAATACTCCTTTCCTAGCCAATTCTCTGTATGCGCTTATAGAATTCTGGGCAGAAATGTGAAAAGATATCATGTGATTCTTAAGTTAGAAATATTATTAATAGGCTCAGAGCCTGTAGCCAAGTGGTTACAAGGCCGGCCACATGCACGGAGGCTGGCAGGTTCGAACCCGGCCCAGGCCAGCTAAGCAACAATGACAACTGCAACAAAAAAAATAGCTGGGCGCTGTGGCGGGCGCCTGTGGTCCCAGCTACTCAGGAGGCTGAGGCAAGAGAATCGCTTAAGCCCTATTGTTTGAGGTTGCTGTGAGCTGTGACGCCATGGCACTCTACCAAGGGTGACATAGTGAGATTGTCTCAAAAAAGAAAGAAAGAAATAAAAAAGGAAGGAAGGAAATAAATATTATTAATAAAGTCCAACTTCAACTTACGTCCTCAGCATCTAATAGGGTATTGCCAAACCTCAGTACCAGAAAAACAAGTGAAATGAGTAGCATTGTTGAATTGAAAAGATCATAGACTAGAACTTTTAAAAAGAGCATTTGAGGTGCGAGTCATACCCCTTTTTAAACCTTGCCAGCGAGTAAACTTTTTTTCTCAAGCTTTGCCCCCAGCTAGGCCTTTTTGTCTAATGGTGAACAGCAAACATCTATAAAACATTCCTTATGGGTTAAGCATGATGGATGCTCAGAGCTGAAAAAAAAGCATGGGTTTTTAATACAAGGAATTCTCACGCTAATGGGGAAGACAAACAAGTAAACTATTCAACTCCATTTATTCTAAATTATTCTCATTTGACAACTCTAAAATTGAGATGCATCTTTCAATCAATGGTAATTTGTAAATGCTATTAGCCAGGTGAGATGCATGATGTAGCTGTTATTGCCTGTGTTAGTTATCTATTGTTGCATAACAAATTACCCCACTTGGTGGCTGAAGACGTTTATTATAGGAAAGTTTTTGTAGATCAGGAGTTGAAGCATGGCTTAGCTGGGTCCGCTGGGTCCCCTGGCTCCAGACTCTCACAGGCTGCTGTCAAAGTGTTTTCTGGGGCTGTGATTATCTTAAGGGTAAACTACGGTGGATCTGTTTCTAAGCTCACTCAAGTAATTATTGGCTTAATTCAGTTTCTCATGGCTTATTGCTCTGAGGCTTTGGTTCATCATGAGGTGTTTGTCAGAGACCTCCTGTGGTTCCTTGCCTGGTGATCTGTCTAGCTCATGACACGACACTTGGCTTTATTAGGGTGAGAAAACAAAAGGAAGAGAGAGAGGCAGAGAAGGAGGGAGAGACAGAGAGTCAAATAGCCAAAAAAAAGTCACAATCTTTTGTAACCTCATCTCATTCAAGTCATCCTATCACTTTTCCACATTCTGTTCATTAGAAGCTAGGGAGAGAATTATGCAAGGGTGTGAATACTAGGAGGTGAAGATCACTGAGCACCATTTTGTTGGCTGTCTACCACAGTTGCCTATGATTATGGAACTTAGTTTATTCCCAACGGCATAAGTAGGTTGCAGCAACCCTCTGACATTTTAGTCAACAAACCATTTAAGGACAATTTGAAGAAGGAAAATGAATCCTACTTATTGTCTGAAATGGTTTTGGGCAGCTTCAGGTAGCAGAATGGATGTCAGGGGCTGGGGAGGAAATGCAGAGACGCTAATGGAATACTTTTTTTTTTTATTAAATCATAACTGTATACATTGATATGATCATGGGGCATCATACACTCGCTTCATAAACCATTTGACACATTTTTATCACAGTGGTTAACATAGCCTTTCTGGCGTTATCTCAGTTACTGTGCCAAAACCTTTACATTCTACATATACCAAGTTTCGCAAATACCCCTGTAAGATGCACCACAGGTGTGATCCCACCGATCCCCCTCCCTCTACCCACCCCCCCCTTTCCCACTTCCCCCTATTGTTAAGTTGTAGCTGGGTTATAGCTTTCATGTGAGAGTCCCAAATTAGTTTCATAGTAGGGCTGTGTACATTGGGTACTTTTTCTTCCATTCTTGGGATACTTTACTAAGAAGAATATGTTCCAGCTCCATCCATGTAAACATGAAAGAGGTAAAGTCTCCATCTTTCTTTAAGGCTGCATAGTATTCCATGGTATACATATACCACAATTTATTAATCCATTCGTGGATCGATGGGCACTTGGGCTTTTTCCATGACTTAGCTATTATGAATTGGGCTGCAATACACATTCTGGTACAAATATCTTTGTTATATTGTGATTTTTGGTCTTCTGGGTATATGCCCAGCAGAGGAATTACAGGATGAATGGCAGATCTATTTTTAGATCTCTGAGTGTTCTCCATATATCTTTCCAAAAGGAATGTATTAATTTGCATTCCCACCAGCAGTGCAGAAGTGTTCCCTTTTCTCCGCATCCACGCCAACATCTCTGGTCTTGAGATTTTGTGATATAGGCTAGTCTCATTGGAGTTAGATGATATCTCAAAGTAGTTTTGATTTGCATTTCTCTGATGATTAAAGATGATGAGCATTTTTTCATATGTCTGAAGGCCGTGCGCCTGTCTTCTTCAGAGAAGTTTCTCTTCAAATCCCTTGCCCAGCCTGCGATGGGATCCCTTGTTTTTTTCTTGCTGATGCGTTTGAGTTCTCTGTGGATTCTGGTTATTAAACCTTTGTCAGAGATATACCCTGCAAATATCTTCTCCCATTCTGAGGGCTGTCTGCTTGCTCTGCTTACTGTGTTCTTAGCTGTGCAGAAGCTTTTTAGTTTGATCAAGTCCCAGTAGTGTATTTTTGAAGCTGCTTCAATTGCCCGGGGGGTTCTCCTCATGAAATACTCACCCAGACCAATTTCTTCAAGGGTTTTCCCTGCATTCTCCTCTAGTATTTTTATAGTTTCATGTCTTAAGTTTAAATCTTTAATCCAATGAGAGTCTTAGTTAATGGTGAAAGGTGTGGGTCCAATTTCAGTCTTCTGCAGGTTGCCAGCCAGTTCACCCAGCACCATTTGTTAAATAGGGAATCTTTTCCCCACTGAATGTTTTTAATTGGCTTGTCAAAAATCAAATAGCGGTAAGTAGCTGGATTCATCTCTTGGTTCTCTATTCTGTTCCAGATATCTACTTCTCTGTTTTTGTGCCAATACCATGCTGTTTTGATCACTATCGATTTGTAGTAAAGTCTGAAGTCAGGTAGTGTGATTCCTCCTGTTTTGTTTTTATTTCTGAGTAATGTCTTGGCTATTCGAGGTTTTTTCTGATTCCATATAAAACGAAGTAATGTTTTTTCAAGATCTCTAAAATATGACAGTGGAGCTTTAATAGGGAGTGCGTTGAAATTATATATTGCTTTGGGTAGTATGGACATTTTGATAATGTTGATTCTTCCCAGCCATGAGCATGGTATGTTTTTCCATTTGTTAACATTTTCGGCTATTTCTTTTCTTAGAGTTTCATAGTTCTCTTTATAGAGATCTTTCACGTCTTTTGTTAGGTAAATTCCCAAATATTTCATCTTCTTTGGCACTACTGTGAATGGGATAGAGTCCTTAACTGCTTTTTCAATTTGACTGTTGTTGGTGTATATAAAGGCTACCAATTTATGAATGTTGATTTTGTAACCTGAGACGCTGCTGTATTCCTTGATCACTTCTAGGAGTTTTGTAGTAGAGTCCCTAGTGTTTTCCAGATACACAATCATATCATCTGCGAAGAGCGAGAGTTTGATCTCTTCTGACCCTATATGGATACCCTTGATCGCCTTTTCTTCCCTAATTGCGGTGGCTAAAACTTCCATTACAATGTTGAAAAGCAATGGAGACAATGGGCAGCCTTGTCTGGTTCCTGATCTGAGTGGAAATGATTCCAATTTAACTCCATTCAATATGATATTGGCTGTGGGTTTGCTGTAGATAGCCTCTATCAGTTTAAGAAAAGTCCCTTCTAGACCAATTTTCTTGAGTGTTCTGATCATGAAGGGATGCTGGATATTATCAAAAGCTTTTTCTGCATCAATTGAGAGAATCATATGGTCTTTGTTTTTTAATTTGTTTATGTGCTGAATTACATTTATAGATTTACGTATATTGAACCAGCCTTGAGACCCTGGGATAAAACCAACTTGGTCATGATGTATAATTTGTTTGATGTGTTGCTGGATTCTGTTTGTTAGGATCTTGTTGAATATTTTTGCATCTATATTCATTAGTGATATTGGTCTATAATTTTCTTTTCTTGTTGGATCTTTTCCTGGTTTGGGGATCAGGGTGATGTTTGCTTCATAGAACGTGTTGGGTAGTCTTCCTTCTTTTTCTACATTTTGGAACAGGTTGAGTAATATAGGTACTAATTCCTCTTTAAAGGTTTGGTAGAATTCTGACGTGAAACCATCTGGTCCCGGGCTTTTCTTTTTAGGGAGGTTTTGTATAGTTGATGCTATTTCTGAACTTGATATGGGTCTGTTCAACATTTCCACTTGATTCTGGTTAAGTCTTGGAAGGTGGCGTGCTTCCAAGTATCGGTCTATTTCCTTCAAATTTTCATATTTCTGAGAATAAAGTTTCTTGTAATATTCATTAAGGATTTTTTGGATTTCTGATGAGTCTGTGGTTATTTCGTCTTTGTTGTTTCTGATTGATGATATTAGAGATTTTACTCTTTTTTTCCTGATTAGGTTGGCCAGAGGTTTATCTATTTTATTGACCTTTTCAAAAAAACAGCTTTTTGATTTATTGATCTGTTGTATTATTCTTTTGTTTTCAATTTCATTTAATTCTGCTCTAATTTTGGTTATTTCTTTTCTTCTACTGGGTTTGGGGTTGGAATATTCTTCCTTTTCCAGTTGCGTGAGATGTCCCATTAAGTTGTTAACTTCCTCTCTTTCCGTTCTCTTGAGGAAGGCTTGCAGTGCTATAAATTTCCCTCTTAGAACTGCCTTGCAGTGTCCCAGAGGTTCTGATAGTTTGTGCCTTCATTGTCGTTTTGTTCCAAAAAATTGGCGATTTCTTTCTTAATCTCATCTCTGACCCAGCTATCATTCAGCATAAGGTTATTTAACTTCCACGTTTTTGTATGGGTATGCAGATTCCTGTTGTTACTGAATTCAAGTTTTATTCCATGATGGTCCGAGAACATGCATGGAATAATTTCTATTCCTTTAAATTTACTGAGGTTAGACTTGTGACCTAAAATGTGGTCTATTTTGGAGTAAGTTCCGTGGGCTGATGAGAAGTATGTGTATTCAATTTTGTTGGGATGAAATGTTCTGTATATGTCTGCTAAATCTAAGTATTGGATGGTTAGGTTTAAATCTAAGATTTCTTTGCTCAGCTTCTTTCTGGAGGATCGATCCAACACTGCCAAGGGAGTGTTGAAATCTCCGACGATTATGGAGCTGGAGGAAATCAAGTTACTCATGTCTGTTAGAGTTTCTCTTATAAATTGAGGTGCATTCTGGTTGGGTGCATAGATATTAATAATTGAGATCTCATCATATTGAGTATTACCCTTAACAAATATGAAGTGACCATTCTTGTCCTTCCTTACTTTTGATGGTTTAAAGCCTACTGTATCTGCAAATAAAACTGCAACACCTGCTTTTTTCTGATTACCATTTGCCTGAAATATGGATGACCATCCTTTCACCCTGAGTCTGTATTTGTCTTTTAAGTTGAGATGTGACTCTTGTATGCAACAAATATCTGGCTTGAGTTTTTGTATCCAGTCAGCTAACCTATGCCTCTTTAGAGGACAGTTTAAGCCATTCACATTGATGGAGAGTATTGATAAGTCTGGTGGAAATTTGGGAATCGAGTTTTTCAAAGGTCCAGTGGACATTTTTAATCCTTTTGCCAGTGTGGAAGTTGGAGTTTGATCCGAAGTTTCTGAGTGAGTTTACTTTTGTGGTATAGGATTGGGTTGGTCATTGTGGAGGATAGGTCTGAGAACATCCTGAAGAGCTGGTTTACTTATGGCAAATTTTTTCAACATATGAATGTCATTGAAGTATTTAATTTCTCCATCATAGATGAAACTCAGTTTAGCTGGATACAAAATCCTGGGTTGAAAGTTTTTTTGCTTTAGGAGATTAAAAGTTGATGACCAGCCTCTTCTGGCTTGAAAAGTTTCAGCAGAGAGATCTGCAGTTATTCTAATATTCTTACCTTTGTACATTATAGTTTTCTTTCGCCGGGCTGCTTTGAGTATCTTCTCTTTCATGTTAACTTTAGTGAAGCTAATTATGATATGTCTGGGGGATGACTTATTGGGGTTGAATCGTGCTGGGGTTCTGAAGCAGACAGCTTCAGAATTTCAGATTCTCTAGGCATGTCTGGAAAATTTTCTTTCATAATTTCATGCAGAAGGGCCTCTGTGCCCTCGGAGGCGACTTCATCGTTCTCAGAAATTCCTATAATCCTTATGTTGCTTTTTTTCGAATTATCTGAGAGTTCTCTGAGTGAGTGATCCGTTTTTGCTCTCCATTTCTCTTCCTCTTTGAGAGATCGGGAGCGTTCGAAGACTTTATCTTCAATGTCAGAAATCCTTTCTTCTGCTTGCTCCATTCTGTTACTGAGGGATTCTACTGTATTTTTCATATCTTTGAGGGCTGTAAGTTCTTGCTTCAGTGTGTCTAAGTTTTTGGTGGTTTTGTCTTTAAATTCGTTAAATTCTTGAGACAATTTTTGAATTTCTCCTCGAATTCCTAATTCCATTTTATTAATCTTGTCTGCAATCCAAATTCTGAATTCGACTTCTGACATCTCAGCCAGTTGTTTATGAATGGGATCTTCAATCACATCTGCCGTATCTTTTCTTGGGGGGGTTGATCTATTCTGGTTATTCATGTTACCAGAGTTTTTCCGCTGATTCCGCCCCATGGTTTACTCCCTTTGGTTTTTCCCCTGGGGTTTTATCGAGGGCCCGTACAGTGTTGTGGCCTGAGAAACTGGGGCCCTGTCTGGTGTGGTGGAGCAAAGTGGTTCTGTCTTGCTTTCAGCTGGTTTCTGTTCGATCCTATTGCAACTTCTACTCTGGCTTGAAGTCTCAGCTGTGTGGAAAAATCAGCAATTAAGTCACCCCGCCTGCCCACCTCTGGCCCCAGTTGGAAAAGGAGAATCAAACCTTCCTACAATCGCACACCCAGGGCACCGCCTGAAAAGTCCTCAGTCTATTAGCCCAGTTCAAAAGGTCCAAATCAACTGTCTCGATCGGCACTTGTCTCGGGTGGGAGAGTTCAAGAGGTCTCTGGGAACTGGATCACAGGGGCCTGGTGACTCCTCTGACACAGCTCACCCCAGTGCAGCGTGGAGTCAGGAGGAGCCACCCAGCAAACAGAGCAGTCTAGGAAGGTTGACGTCTCCTTCCCCACTTTGCCCCTCCGTCAGACCCAGTCACTGGTATCTCTGCAGATGGCTAACCCAGTTGCCTGCAGTGAACAGACACTTCAGGGGTTTGCACCTGCCTGAATCACAAGGAAGTCTGCCAGGCCCCCGCAGACTGCCGCTATCTAGCAGGAGGAAATGGGGCCTGACATCTTTGAGTGTTTGATGCAGGTGATGGGAAGGAGGTGTTCACTCAGGCTTAGCCCTGTCCCTGATGGATGCTGCTAACAGAACAGAACAGAACAGACAACTTTGTGAGGTTCTGTCTCTGTTCCTGTCGTCGCCTACAGAAGACGGGCTGTTTTGAGTTCAAACGTCTTTGCTGTTGGAGAATTGCGTCTGAACACCTCTCTGGGTCGGCCCCGCCCTGGAAGCTTCCCGGGTTTGTGAGCCGTGTCGCCGGTGGCCTCCTCTGGTTGCCCAGGGAGACAGGGGGTGTGGCCTCAGAATATCACAAGACGGGCTGTTTTGAGTTCAAACGTCTTTGCTGTTGGAGAATTGCGTCTGACCACCTCTCTGGGTCGGCCCCGCCCTGGAAGCTTCCCGGGTTTGTGAGCCGTGTCGCCGGTGGCCTCCTCTGGTTGCCCAGGGAGACAGGGGGTGTGGCCTCAGAATATCCAGAAGTGAGCGTTCTGCCGTTAAAGAAAAAACGGCTGTTGATCTACCTCCAGGGAACTGCTGCTCTGGTGTGGGCACTCAGGCGACCCTTTTCTCCTCTGTCCCGCACCCCAGAGTCAGCACTGAGCGGCCGCAGTTTGTGCTGGGTCCACACCCCTCAAGAGATCCCCCAAGAATCAGAACTCTTGGGGGATGGGCCCCCAGACCCCGATTGGGAGTGGGGGTGGGAAGCTAGAGTTTCATTCAGTTTTACGCAACACTACGGCCCGGGGAGGGCTCCTGCACTGCCCCGCAGGGAAGTGCCGCCAAGGCTTGATTTCCCCTCAGCAGAGTGCCCTCTCCTCGCTCACGTGTCCCAGAGTCGGCGTTGACCTGACGCAGCTCAGGCACTGTGCACTCCCCTTGAGAAATCACCCAAGGATCCGAACTCCTGGGGGATAGGCCCTCAGACCCCGAGTGAGAGTAGGGGCTCTCAGCTCTCAGCGGGGAAGCTAGAGTCTTATTCAGTCTTGTGCCCCGTAATGTTGCCCGGGGAGGGTTGCTGCACTGCACCGCAGGGAAGTGCCGCGAGGCGTGACTCCCCCTCAGCCCGGTGCCCTCTCCTCACTTGCGCGCCTCAGAGTCAATGCTGACCAGTCGCAACTCGGGGACTGTCCACTCCCCTTGAGAAATCACCCAAGGATCCGAACTCCTGGGGGACAGGCCTCCAGACCTCAGTGGGCGGGAGGGGAGCGCCGGGGATTCAGGGTTGCCGGCAAAGGATTCCCAAAGTTTTATTCAGTTTTATGCCCGGCAGGAGAACGCCATGGCACCCCAGTAGGGGAGGTAGGTCCAGTTTTTAGAAGGTCTCTCCCTGGAGTGTAGTGGGAGGGCCTATAATTTCTGCCCGCTTGTTCAATTGTGGGGCTCTTGAGCCGGTCTCATGGGGGAGGGGGACTCCCGTCCGCTTGGTGGTGGATTTTGTACCTTTTGTTTGCGTCCTTGTGATCACAGCTTGCCTCAGCGGTGTTGATGTGCGTTCTTCAACCTTCTCTCTTGGTGAGGCTCAAGTCCACCAGGATACTTACTAAATTCCTGTCCCTTAACTCTCCTTCTGGATGGGAGCCTCTGTTAAAAGCTGGCTTCAGTCCGCCATCTTGTCTCCCTCCGTTCCAGAATACATTTTAAAGCAATGCTTCACCACCAATGCTGGTGATGGGACAATACCACGTGGGGTAAGATGCACACTGGTGCCTCTGAACAGTAAATTATATTAAAAAGCTGGAGCCCGAATGTGAAAAGGTTTTAGGAATACCTCAACCAATCTAGTTCCTGTATATGTTTCATTTTAAGAGTGCACAATAGTGGTAAGTTATGAAAATCTATGTCTAAATAAATGTAAACCAGCTCTTGCAATAAACCTAAAAATTTAAAAATCTAAATATCAAAAGCATTGTGTCAGAGTTTAACTAAAAATATCTTTTCTTTATACATGTTACATAAAATAATTTTCTACAAAGGCATCTTAAGATCAATGAATTAAGACACAATTACAATATATGTGGAATGCAAAAAACAAAGTCATCTGTCTTTACAGAGTCTCCAACTATGCCTGAGAATCTGCAATCTAGTCAAGCCATGTCTTCAGTGAATCACCCAATTAAGAAAAACTTCATTTAAAGTCCAATAAAAGTGAACAGTTAGAACTTCTGGGACACTGGGGAAAAGCATTAAAGATGATCGTAAACAATCTCATATATCTGGGTAATAGAAAGGAAGGTTTAGGAATGACAAAATTGTCCTACCAAGCACATTAGAATTAATTTTCATAAAAGTGAAATAAATTTTTTTTTTTTTTTGCAGTTTTTGGCCGGGGCCGGGTTTGAACCCACCACCTCCAGTATATAGGGCCGGCACCCTACTCCTTTGAGCCACAGACACCATCCAAGTGAGATAACTTTTTACAAGTCCCAACCATGGTTCCCAACCTGCAATCACAGATTGTGGGAGTTAGAAATTATTTCAAAGGGTCCGTGAATCCACATGCATATGAAACCTTTTGTGTAAAATGGTTAAATAATATCTCAAACATTTTTGAACCACGATTTTCCAGATTTATAAAAGGTGCTTTTTTATTAGTTAAATGCAAATTATCTTCAATTAATTTTTGACATCATCTTCACTTTCTGTTGTGATTTATTTAATCAACAGTCATTAGAAATACCACTGTTATTCATGTACGGAAGAGTTCGTGGAATTTTTCCTATAAAAATATGCCCTCGGGTGGAGCCTGTGGCTCAAAGGAGTAGGGCACCAGCCCCATATGCTGGAGGTGGTGGGTTCAAACCCATCCCCGGTCAAAAATTGCAAAAAATATATATATATATATATGCCTTCTATGATAAAAACTCTGGGAACTACCACCCTCAGGCTTCCTGAGTTGCAAACCTAAGCATATTCAACAATGATTCATTTTCTACATTCTCATCCCCTTAGGAAAATCATCTATCTCCATGTTACTGGATAAAGACTCATCCCTTGCTATTACTCTTCCTATTTAAAATTTCATACTCATAGATAAAACTTGTCATGATTTCAGAAAGAACTCCGTTTTTATTCTAACATGTTGAAAGGAAATCCATTTTGTTTCTGAGAATAATGAATAGGATGCTAAAAGGATTTCTTTTTCTTTCTTTATTCCTTAAAGTCAGATTTTTTTAACTAATAGCAAGCCATCTTTCATTTTCTAATAGAATTACTCTAGGAATGTTGGTTTCATTTTTTGCCAATTTAAATACTTGAGTCGAAGTGTAATGATGGTTTTATTATGCAATTAAGAACTCAGAATAACAAAAATTAGCCAAGATGACAAGACTATTATTGCTCTGTCACAGCCAAAATGATTTTTTGCTTACCACCAGAGATTAAAATAGTCATAATTTAGCTATATATTAATGAAATGGAAAGGGAAAATTTTAGTAAGTATACTCATATTAAAGTGTTCTGTATTCATCAAAGACTTTGAGTGTCTCTGATCTCAGATCTAGGGTTAACAGAAAATTCAAGTATATACTTATATTGGTATGTACTTAAGTTGAGTACAGTTGCTATTTGTAGTTTCAAGATCAAGAGAGTGATCTGATTTGAGCGTACATTGTTTTGAATAAAGCAGGCATTGGAGGACCACATGCATACAAACCTAAGGCCAACTAAAAACCATTTCCCTGCATCCCTGTTTGATAAATTTCTCAAATACCTACTTGATAAGGAAAATAAAAGTGAGGAGCTTTATCTTCGACTAGCAATTTAGCAGTAGGCATAAGAAATAAGTATGGGTAACTGGCCAATTCATTATTTCATTCTTCATTCAACAAAGATTTATTGAGTGACTTGTGCACTCCCAACATAAGCCTAGGGCTAGGCAGTGAATGGAAGATGTGATGTCCCTTCTCTCAAGGAGCTTGAATCTATTGGGGAGATAAAAAGGAAATAAACCATTACAAATTAATGTCAAAGGCACTACAAAAGGGTTAATCCAGGATTCTTTGGAATCATAGGAGCAGTTTCTAACTCAGTGGTAAAGAATCAAGGAAGACTGCTAAGGAGAAGTTAGCCTAGAAACTGGTGGGGTGACAGGGTGGGTATAAGGTAGAGAATGCTCCAGACAGAGAGAGGAACATACATGAAGGTTCCCACGAGAGAGAGTATGGGTGAGATTAGGGAACTGAAAATACAGATTCAGTTAATTACTATTAAGTAAAATAGAAAATAAAATCCTTAGAAGGCTCCATTGGCTTTTTTTGTCTCCTCTACATCAGAAAAAAGTGGCATAGTCAGTGTGATCTGTTACATATTCCAGAGGCTATAGAGTGAGGGATAGCTTCCAGCAATACAGGAGTGAATGGTGTGGCAAACTTTAAATACATGAATGCTTTTAAAAGCCAACACATATACTATGTGAGTGGCTATACATTGCAACTCCAACTTGAGAGATGGTCATGGCCCTGTACCAGCTAAGGGAAAATATTCTTCATCAGAATGCTGTGATGTCTCTCTGGATTTTTCTCCTTACATTTTTTGATACAAATTATTTTGTGTATATATGCTTAAGTCAGTAAGAAAATATAATCCAGACTATAATATTTTTTGACACAACAAATTTCAGGAAGATATCTAGGGCCTAAAATGAGATTAGATTGTAGTTAGGGAACTCAATCCAATGTTAGAGCATCAATCAGTGATGCATTCATTCGAGATCATGTGTCAACCTGTCAAGATATCCAGCTGATTGACATTCTTGTGGAGCGTCCAAATTTCTTCTTTTCCTACTACTAAGTTCTCACTTCTGTCATGGTGTAGGTTTTAAATCGAAGATTGAGCCAGAAATATGACACCTATCAACAGTCTCCTGGCATGCTATTTCAATTTCTATTTGTTGATTTCAACTCAAGTGTAGGAAAAGCAAACATTACACTGCCGAGCCCCAGACTCAGTCTGGTGTTGGGGGTGGAAGAGGGGGAATCAAGCTAGTGCTTGCAATAGATCATGCAATTTTCCATAAAGATGACCATCCTGGAACCACATAGTCTCTGCTTCAAAGTATTAACACTGAGAAGAATAATTCTTCAGAATATAAAGCACAAAAACTAGAGAAACCCAAGGCTATTGCTCAACATCTGTTAGGATTATAGTTGAGTTATAGCCAAGGTGTCATAAAGTCCCATCAGGATATATATTCCTAACAGTCAACTTTAACATAATATACAGCAGATATTGAAATAAGAACTTGCAATAAAGCTCTGGCCAATATATTTCTACTATTTTGTTTTGATGCTTGATATAATGAATCCTTAACAATCTGAGGTCTATGTTTAAGAATGGCATTGTTCCAGTTTATCAGCTGCATCAGTGCTGAATTAGTTAACAAGGCCACAGCATATGACTATGCTGGGGTTGTACACTACACAATTCCAGTGGTGTCATTCATATAAACTAGAAAGTAAACCATACCTCTAGAATTTGTGGGGTATGGTTGTCTATTAATGAGAACATTTAGATGATTGATGTCTATCTGCAAAATATATCTTTTCATGAGTTAATATACCTTGGGAGTGATACTAGTTTTTTCTTTTCTTTCTTTCTTTTTTTTTTTTTTTTTTTGCTAAAGAGGTAACTTATGATACAGTGACCCTTGAAAGAGGAGGGAAATGTCAATGGAGAGATAAAAGGATGTTTTTCCCCATCTCTTTCTCTTCCTAGTCTCTTATCCAAACACACACCTGGCCAATTTTTGAGCCTCATTAGAGACAGGCATGGGACACAAAAGCCAAAGAGTTGTGTTGGTGAAAGAGTTTATGAAAGTGGGTTGTTCCTGAGCCGAGTTTGATGGAGAGAGATGGAAAAGGCATTCACTTCACTTCCACCTGGCCCCAGCTGCAGCAGATGATGACAACTGTGCAGTAGGAGTTGTGCACAGCTGAGAAACCCCACAGCATGTGAGGACCACAGTGGCTATGGAGCCAGTCAGGGTCAGCTTTGCTCCTTGGCACATGTAAAACACGGCTCCTGGAACTAGGGCACATAACTAGGAAAGCCTTTGAAGATGGGCTAAGGTCTAGGAACAGCAGAAAAGATTTGGCTATGACTGGAAATGTAACCATATACTTCACAGCCTGAAGTAGCCTGGGATATTTCAATTTCAAAAAGGTAACTTTGATTTGGAGAGTAAGCCTATAAACTTTTAAAACCCTGTTGTTTCACAGTGGTTGAAAAACGAATGAAAAAGCAAGAATCAACGATGTTCAATGTCATTCTAATAACATCGTAACTTTAAAACTGATTTTATCCTTATGACCATTAATTTTAAAACACTGTCCTGGGTATGATGGGGATAGCAGGAGTGACACAGAAAAAGACACGAAGTGGTCCATCCCCTGCCTCCTGAGCTGCCCTGCATGCCTGGGTTCCCCTCCCCACTTGTGCCTTCCTAAAAGGCCTTCAACACCCATTTATATGTATCTCACAGACAAGCTGTTCAGACCAAAGCCCTCCTTGGGCCAGAATAGCTATACTGAAGGAGCTTTATTTCTGTAGGTATTTGCTCAAGTCATCAGCTGCTTTTCTCACCATCCAGCAGTCCTCAGGCTCAAGAATAAGCCACCTGCGAGGTGACATTGCGAAGTGAACCTTCAGCTGACAATGTATTTATTCTGCTATATCACCTGCCTGGGATGTGACTAAAAACTTCCTTCTACCATTAAGCAAAAAAGTAAACAAGCTAAAGTAAGGATAAGATGGTTGGCTCAGAAAATGTTTTAAAAATAGGGCCTCTTTCCTCAGCATCCATTGAATGGCCAGTCCTTCCCATACTGCCTTTCAACCCCCTTTCACCCAGATTCCAGGGCTTCTCCACCTCAGCACTACTGACATTTGGGGTCCGATAATTCTTTGTTGTGGGCTTTCCTGTGCACTGTGGGATGGTCGGCAGCATCCCTGAACTCTACATACTAGATGCCAGCAACAATCCTGACCCCTAGTTGTGACGATCCCAAATCTCTCCAGACATTGCCTAATGTCCTTTGGGGGCAGTTGAGAATCAATGATCTACCAAATTCAGCACTTTTTATGATAAGAATGCTTAACAAAATAGACAGGACCTATAGGACAAACACACAACCAACATCGTACTGAATGGGGGAAAATCGAAAGCGTTCCTGCTTAGAACTGGAACCAGATGAAGTTACTCACTGTCACCACTTCTATTCAACATAGTGCTGGAAGAAGTCCCAGTCAGAGCAATCAGGCAAGAGAAGGAAATCAGGGGTATCCAAATGGGGAAAGAAGAGGTCAAATTATCGCTCTTTGCTGATGATATGATCTTACAGCTATAAAACCCCAAAGATTTTGCCAAGAGACTCCTAGAATTAATAAATAAATTCGGCAAAGTCTCAGGTTGCAAAATCAATGTACACAAAGCACTTCTATGTGCCAACAACAGTCAAACTGAGAACCAAATCAAAGACTCAATACCTTTCATAATAGCACTAAATAAAATAAAATACTTAGGAATATATTTAACTGAGTAGATGAAAGACTTTTAAGGGAGAACTATAAAACATTGAAGAAGGAATTAGCAGAGGAAATAAATGGATGGAAAAACAGATCACGCTTATGGATCAGCTGAATCAACATTGTTAAACTGTCTATAGTACCCAAAGTGATCTATAGACTCAATGCAATCCCCATTAAAATATCAATTTCGTTTTTCACAGATCTAGAAAAAAATAATTCTACACTTCATACGGAACCTTAAGCAAAGTACTTTAAGTACCTTAAGCAAAAATAACAAATTGGGAGGCATCACTTTGTTAGACTTCAAGCTGTACTACAAAGTTGTATAACCAAAAGTGCATGGTACTGGCATAAGAAGAGAGACAGACCAAGAGATCACAACAGAGAACCCAGATGTGAAACCCTCCTCATAGTGCCATCTGATAGTTAAAGCAGAAAAAAAAAATGTCATTGGGGAAAAGAATCCCTATTCAATAATGGTGCTGGGAAAATTGGATAGCTACATGTAGAAGACTGAAACAGGATCTGCACCTATCACCACTCGCAAAAATTAACTCATGATACACAGTGGACCTAAACCTAAGGCATAAAAGTATAAGAGTACTAGGAGAAAAAGATGGAAAGACTCTTACAGACATTGGCCTAAGCAAAGAATTTATGAAGAAGATCCCCAAAAGCAATTACAGCAACAAAAATAAATAAATGGACCTGATCAAATTAAAAAGCTTCTGCACAGCCAAAGAAACAATTATTAAGACCAAACAGACAACCTACAGACTGGGAGAAAATATTTGCACACTATACATTCAATAAAGGACTGATAACCAGAATCTAGGAAGAACTCAAGCAAATCAGCTTAAAAAAAAACTCCATTTAAAAGTGGGCAAAAAGCATCAACAGAAAATTTTCAAAAGAAGATAAACCAATGGTCAGCATACATATGAAAAAATGCTCAACATCTCTAATCATCAGGGAAATGCAAATCAAAACCTCAGTGCAATATCACTTAACTCCAGTAAGAAGTTTATCAAAATCTCACAAAACAACAAATGCTGGTGTGGATGCAAAGAGATAAGAGCACTGATTCACTGTTGGTGGGACTGCAAACTAGTACAACCTCTATGGAAAGTAGTATGAAGATACTTCAAAGAACTAAATGTAGTCCTACCATTTGATCCAGCAATCCCACTGCTGGGTATTTACCTAAAGAGAAAAGGCCACCTGCACTTAAATGTATATTGCAGCACAATTCACAAATGCAAAGATGTGGAAACAACCCAAGTGCCTATCAATATATGAATGGATTAATAAAATATGCTATATGTACCCCAGGAGTACTGCTCAGCCATTAAAAAGGTAAACTAATACTTTCTGTTTTGACTTGGATGCAACTCTTCTGAGTGAAGTATCGAAGAAGAGGAAAACAAACACCACATGTGCTCGCTGTTAAACTAGAACTAATTGATCAACACGTGCACATGTGGAAATAACACCCATCAAAAATCAAGTAGGTGGGAGGGGGAGGACAGGATGAGTAAACTCACACCTAATGTGTACAATGTGCACAATCTGGGTGATGGGGACACTGATAACTTTGATTCAAATAGTATAAAAGCAATTTATGTAACCAAAACATTTGTACGCCCATAATGGTCTGAAATAAAAATTTAAAAATTAAATCTGTCTCCATAACTGACAGCCAATGCTACATCAATGATAACACAAACACACACACCTTTAAACCCCACCAATCAAACTTAGTTAGGAGATTTTTACAAATAAAAAAGCCAAATGCAACCAGGCTGGGCAACATAGGAAGACCCTGTCTCTACAAAAAAAAAAAAAAAAGAATTTAAAAAGTAGCCAGGCATAATAGTGTACACCTATAGTCCCAGTTACTCACTCAGGAGACTGAGGTAGAAGGATCGCTTGAGCTCAGGAGTTCAAGGTTACAGGGAGCTATGGCGACGATGCTGCACTCCAGCCTAGGTTACAGAATGAGACCCTGTCTCTATTAAAAACTAAATCAACCAATCAAAAATAAAATAGCCAAATGAAAGTTACTGATTTTTTTTATTTTGTCCGTTACTCTAAGAACAGAATCAGGTAGAAAGAGGAAACTATTATAAGCTGGTTAGCACCTAAAATGTCCATATATCTTACTGTGTACATAGTCCACCTTGAGAGAACACAAATGCTGAAGAAAATACTTGTTCAAATCATGTAATTTATATGAACTAATCTCCAAATTTACACTAATTTTTTAAAGAATGAGCAAAACACTGGAAGATATTGGCCTGGGGAAAGACTTCATGAAGAAGACTGCCATGGCAATTGCAACAACAACAAAAATAAACAAATGGGACTTCATTAAACTGAAAAGCTTCTGTACGGCTAAGGAGACAATAACCAAAGCAAAGAGACAACCTACACAATGGGAAAGGGTATTTGCATATTTTCAATCAGACAAAAGCTTGATAACTAGGATCTATACAGAACTCAAATTAATCCACATGAAAAAAGCCAACAATCCCTTATATCAATGGGCAAGAGACATGAATAGAACTTTCTCTAAAGATGACAGACGAATGGCTAACAAACACATGAAAAAATGTTCATCATCTCTATATATTAGAGAAATGCAAATCAAAACAACCCTGAGATATCATCTAACCCCAGTGAGAATGGCCCACATCACAAAATCTCAAAACTGCAGATGCTGGCGTGGATGTGGAGAGAAGGGAACACTTTTACACTGCTGGTGGGACTGCAAACTAGTACAACCTTTCTGGAAGGAAGTATGGAGAAACCTCAAAGCACTCAAGCTAGATCTCCCATTTGATCCTGCAATCCCATTCCTGGGCATCTACCCAGAAGGAAAGAAATCCTTTTATCATAAGGACACTTGTACTAGACTGTTTACTGCAGCTCAATTTACAATCGCCAAAATGTGGAAACAGCCTAAATGCCCACCAACCCAGGAATGGATTAACAAGCTGTGGTATATGTATACCATGGAATACTATTCAGCCATTAAAAAAAATGGAGACTTTACATCCTTCGTATTAACCTGGATGGAAGTGGAAGACATTATTCTTAGTAAAGCATCACAAGAATGGAGAAGCATGAATCCTATGTACTCAATTTTGATATGAGGACAATTAATGACAATTATGGTTATGGGGGGGAACAGAAAGAGGGAAGGAGGGAGGGGGGTGGGGCCTTGGTGTGTGTCACACTTTATGGGGGCAAGACATGATTGCAAGAGGGACTTTACCTAACAATTGCAATCAGTGTAACCTGGCTTATTGTACCCTCAATGAATCCCCAACAACAAAAAAAAAAAAAGAAAGAAAAAAAAAAAAGAGTGAGCCAATAGGCATCTAATACTATTTTAGCACCTAAATAACTAAAATTCATAATATACAGTGAGAATAAAACTGATATTCAAAAAAGGGGCATTGGAATGGTCTTTACACCAGAATTTCTAATTCTCTCAAATCTGACAAATCACTCCCTTAGTGCATGGACTTGGTAGCATCAAAAGAATCAATGATTTGTTTTTTTGGCCAAATTGCTTATTGTGCTAGAATGGAAGAGGGAGGAAAGGGATGGAGGAGAGTGAGGGAAGGAGGAGAGAAAAATGTTAGGATAGCCCAGTCCATTATCTGCTATCATGAAAATAAGAAGAAAGTGTTTTGGAATTTTATTTTTACTATCATCATTTTCTTCTTTTTGGAAAACACTGTGATTTTTTGTTGATTGTGAAGCTACAATGTTCATTGTAGGAAATTCTGAAAATACACAAAATACTAAAGAATTCCCCTGTTTCAAGATAATAACTATTAACTTCATTCCTTCTAGCCTTTTTCCGATGGATATGCCTTTTTCCATGCAGTAAACAAAATTGGGCTTCATGTTAGAAATAAAATTGTAAATCTTTATTTTTTTTAAGAACATAGCCATTCTTATTTTTTTCTTTTGCTTATTATTTTTATTTATTTATTTGTGGCTTTTGGCCGGGGTTGGGTTTGAACCCACCACCTCCAGCATATGGGACGGGCGCCCTACCCCTTTGAGCCACAGGTGCCGCCCTGTAAATCTTTATTTTTGACTTAACATTGTATTTACGAGAATGTCTTCATGTCACTGAATTCCTTTATTCTTTCATGTGCTTGTTCTTCGCTTCCTTAGTGAACAAATATTTTCAGTACTTATGACACACCAGGCACTATCTCATCACAGAATAGACAGCAGTGAGCAGAAGAGAAAAAAAAATCCTTGCTCTAATGAGGGATATGTTCTGATACAGAGCACGAAGCAAAAGGTAAACGACTCAGTATGATACTTTGCATGCAAAACTGCGATAAGCAAAATTGGGAAAAGGAAGCCCGGATGGGGCAGAGAGCATTTCTGCATGCATTTGGAGGGCTGAGTCTGCAATTTTTAAAAGTGTGCTCAGGAAAGTCTTCAGTGACAAGGTAGCATTTGAGCAAAGTCCCGAAGGAAGTGCAGGAGTGAGGCCACTGAGAGGAGGATGTGGTTGGGCAGTGGGAGATTGTTTGTGACCCTGGTGGAGTTTTAAGGGCTACAAAAAGGTTCTGTCCTGATACAGGCTTGGATTCAGGTGGAGGTGACAGAAATAGTGAGACTGTGGATGTATTTTGAAAGTCAAAACAGTGGGATTCCAGGAGTATCAGATATGCAGGGGGCAAGAGAAAAGAAAAAGAGCCAAGAAGGACTCTGACGTGTTTGGCTTGAGAATATGTCTCTAAATTATAAATATAATAAATGAATAATTTATAATACTTTTTAAATGATTCTCATTATATAGGCAGTTTCACAATAAAAAGCGATGAGACTGATCACAAGAATGGCATCTTCACTAGAATAGAAGTTGAACAACTAGAACATACACTAGCAATAGTGTACGTTCAAAAAAATCAAAAGCATCTAACTTCTTTAAAATTGAAAAATAATTTATTTAAGAGATGGATGAAAAGCAAAGCAAACAATTCCATAGACAATTCAAAACCAAGATCATCAGAATCTACAGGGTGCGATGAGTTTTTTAAGATGAAGAGAACTGGCCAGGCACAGTGGCCCACGCCTGTAATCCTAACACTCTGGGAAACAGGTTACAGGTGAATGGCCTGAGCTCAGGAGTTCGAAACCAGCCTGAGCAAGAGCAAGACCCCAGTCTCTACGAAAAGAATAGAAAACCTAGCCAGGCTTCATGGTGGGCACCCATAGTCCCAGCTACTTGGGAGGCTGAAGCAAAAGGATTGCTTGAACCCAGGAGTTTAAGGTTGCTGTGAGCTATGATGCCACAGCACTCTACCCAGGGTGACTGAGACTTCATCTCAAAAAAGAAAAGAAAAGAAAAGAAAAAGAAAAAAGTGGCACTTGGTGCCTGCAGCTCAGTGGTTAGGATGCCAGCCACATACACCGGGGCTGGGGAGTTGGAGCCTGGCCCAGGCCTGCCAAACAACAATGGCAACTGCAACAAAAAAATAGCCAGTCGCTGTGGCAGGTGCCTGTAGTCCCAGCTACTTGGGAAGATGAGGCAAGAGAAGGCAAGGCCAAGAGAATCGCCTGAGCCCAAGAGTTGGAGGTTGCTGTGAGCTGTGACGCCATGACACTCTACTGAGGGTGACATAGTGAAACTCTGTCTCAAAAAAAAAAAAAAAAAAAGAAAGAAAGAAAAAAGATGGAAGAGAACTCCGGAAGAGAAGGTGCACAGCAGATTACAAACAGGAACACAGCAGGAGGAGGAAATGCTGCAGGCTAGGCAGGGACTTCAGCACCCAGGGCACCATATGCCATGCCAAACATTTACATTTTGCCCCAAATGCAGGGGCAGGACCACTGTAGGATTTCAAACTGAGAGAAACATTTCAACAATGAGTACTGGGGACCATTGGGGACCAGTGGCTCATGAAAGGATTTTTTGTTAGCATGTAGTCCTTTTTTTTTCCTCTAGCTATTAAGGAAACAAAAACTCTTGGTCTTATTTGCCAATCTATGTAAGAAGGTAGAAAATTCAAATGTAGATCACATCTACATTCACACTGTGTCCCAGGAAACATTCCCCTAATTTTATTCAAATTCGTACTATCGTATCCCACTTCTTAAATCAACCTAAGTGATTCCAAATTAAGTGTAATTGTTGCTGCATTGTCTGGGTTGACTCTTTACACATCTCTGATCTCTTCTTCCATTGAGGTGGGAGTCATCTGAGGGCAGGAACTCCATTTCCACAGTTGTTTGGAAATGACAAGTTACGTTAAGTGTCAGAGAGAGATTTCTCTCAAAGCCCCCACATGGTGTCACTCAACAAATCGCACTAGAATTTCAAGTATTACATGATTCTTTCCTTTGGCATTTCATTTATTTGTTAAAGATACCCTGTAATTTTCCAAGAAATTTTCATAAGAAACAATTCCTCAATCAATTCTCAGTATGCCAAAATATTCATTAAACATATCTACTACTTCAGAGCCTTCAAAGTCAATTAAGCCTCTCTCAATATATCATCCACATTCACACAAGTAGCCTCTTTAAAAAGGATATGAATGCAGTTTTTTATTTACCTGTCTCTCTGCTCCATGGGTCTTCGTGCTACCTTATTATCCTTTGACTGCTTAACTGTATCGCTTCCTGAAACGCATACAAGTTTGTCTTTTGGTGGTCGTCTTATGCCTAAACTAGCTCTCCTTACTTTCGATATGTAAGAATATATTGAATTACATAATCCCAGTTAACTCCAAAATGGGCAAAGTCAGACAAGCCAGTAAGAACATGTCATACTTTGGAAAGAAATGCCCAAATGAAGAGCTCTGAAGTTCAGCTTAGCAGGGAATCCCTGCCAAAAGTTTTGACCTGGATTCCACATAAAGCAAGTGTGTAGAGAAGGCTTATGCCACTTGTATGTGCTATTATTCATTAGGGGAGCTTAACCTAAGAGAAGCAGGAGTGGGGCGATTGGAAACAAAGGCCAGGAATGAAGGAGAACCACTACAGGGTACTTTATCCAGCAGGCTATCCCTCTAAGAGAGGCCATATGGAAAGAGGAAAGAAGTAGAATTCATCTCCCTGATTCTGTTTACCACTGGTCAATTTTGACCCATGAATTGTTAACTTTCCCAGACTTTCATGTGATGTGCTACATACATGGCAACATACGTGTTGGTTCCACGTCTCATAGTGTCTCCCACGTCCGTATCAATAAGAAAGCTCTAGGCAGGAGTTGAATGGGACACAGTGGGCATGAAGTAAGGCACTGCCTTTGCCAGGTTGTGTCAATCAGCAGTTGCCCGATGCAGCAGGGATTGGGAGGAACCAATGGCAGTTGAAATAGAAAAGGTTTTAAATGGCACATAAGAGATGTCTGATAACCAACCTGTTTATCAAACACCGTCTTCTGCAGTGTTCCAAGCCAAATAACTACAGCTAAGCATTGCAGACTTCTCAGCAGACCTGGGACTAAACGGTCATACTACAAATTTGCTACCAGTTATTGTCTAAGAAGTCTTTTCTGGATAAGAATCGCAGTTGTTCTATATTGCCTTGATTGCTAAATAAAACTTTTTAAACTATCCATATAATGGACAAGACTAATGATTTACTTACTTCATTTGTGAAATGCTTACTATTTTCCAACTAAGCATAAGAAGCTTATGGACTGTCAGCCCAAAACCAAATATGTAATGTTTGGGAGAGTGTTTGAATTGGGGGAAAGGGGTTCAAAAGATCCCCTGCAAAAGATCCTCTACAGCCTGGCCCCCAAAAATCTCTAGCTTGGCACCACCCAACCAGCATCATCTTGGAATGGAATGGAACGGAGTGGAACAAGACAACAGAGGAAGGAGTTACTTACTCTCTCCTGCTGGAGCTTATGAGGGTCCACATAGATTCCCTGCACAACTGGGGATCTCTAATCAATCCAAGACCTTATGTGTGTATGTAGAGGACGCCGAGCTGGACAGCCTCTGAGCAAGATGATTTGCAGCTTCGGGGCGGACCCTCGGTCAACTCATCGCAGGTGTGAAAGCTTAATCATCCTCTGGAGTAGTGGAGAGGGAGCCGGAGCCGGTGGCGATCCTTAAGCACGCAGTCATTGTCTAATACTCTCCTCACCTGTCATGTACCATCTCCATAGCTACTGCCGAGGTTGCTCGGGACAACCCTGCACTTACGGTTAGCCTGCCTCTTGCAAACTTGTACTTCTATCCATGTCATGCCTGTTTCCTTCGTGTGACCATGGGGACAGGGCGATAGGGTCACGACACGTATATAAGATGGAAGTGCCTCCATAGTTCTATTGTGGGTGTTGGGACTTGAGAATCATGTCTTTAGGCTCTGTCTCCTTTACTCACTTCACTTTGATAATTTCTGCTTCATTTGTCCCAATAGAATTTGCTAGAAGTAGAAAAATGAGACTTCTCCTATATAAGAATCTAAGATTGCCCTTAGTAAATCAAATTCTGATGTATCATTCGGTCCATATGTATTACCGAATGCTTCCTGGGAAAACATAGTAAATTCCCATCATTTGTCCTCTATTTAATGATGCAATGTAGACTTTTTGGAAGACACAATTGCTAAAAAGGAATTTGGCTATAGTGCAAGGTTTTTTTGTTTGTTTTTTTTTTTTTTTAGTTCTTTGAAACAATGGTAGTCTCTGCTCTTTCTCTAGATCCATCTAGAGCTTACAGTCAACCCAGGCCAAAAATAATATGCATGTATATACAGAATGGCCCTCTCAATGTGGCAGAAGAAAACATTTCTTTATTTATACTTTTTTTGCTTAGGCCTATTGCGTAAGAAGCTCAAGGTTATGTTTACCAACCTTTAAAAGAAAAACCTAAAAAAAGAATAAAGCTTTGCAGTTCATTGTAAAACTGAGTAGTCCCAGACCCAAGACCATCATGCTCTCTGTATTCACAAGGCAAATAAATAGCTTGCTCAGAGTACCACAGAAGAAACATTGATTAATCGCCCATTGTAATAACAGGCCAGCAAGTACAGATCTATTATATTTGGATTCTAGAGAATTTGCTTCAAAGGAAAATTAGGTTTCCAAATTGTTCACGGGGGTTTAAATAGTGAATGGAGTCTGACTTGGGAAACCAAGGGTTGATGCAACACTACCATTATTGCTATCTCCTGCCACGCTCTCCCAGCCTGGAGCTATTCTGGGTAGGAGGGAGGACAGGGCTTCAAGGCATCACCAGGCTTCTTTGCCCATATATCACATACTCAAGGGCACCTCTAGCAGCTATTTCGATCTTCAGTGATTTCAAGGTATCAAGAAATAAAAAATAGCTCCCCTCTGCAGAGAGAAAGGGCACTCTGCCCAGACAGGAAGAGAAGCCCTGCGTTTAGTATCTAGTAACTGTAAAAAGACAAAGTAGAAAATGAAAAGAAGGACAATGATGAGCCTGGTACAGAGGAATGAAACCAACAACGTTTAAAGGGAAATTTCAAAATTTTAGGAAAGTCACAAAACTGATTTCTACCTAGCATATGTTGATTCTTATGTTTACTCCTTTATTTTCTTTTTATCCTTGGGCAAAGACAGAGAAAGAATGCATGCAGTCAAGTCCCACATCTTGGCTTCAAAAACCAGGGTGGTTTCCTGTTACATTTGCGGCTTCTTTTCTTCTTCTTCTTCTTTTTTTTTTTTTTTTTTTTTTTTTCTTTTTGTATACAGGATCTTGCTATTGCCCAGGCTGGAATGCAGTGGTACAATCACAGATCACTGCAACCTTGAACTACTGGGCTCAAGCGATCCTCCTTCCTCAGCTTCCTGGGTAGCTGGGATTACAGACATGTGCCACTAAAATAATATTTTATTTTTTGTTTATTTTTTGCAGAGATGGGGTCTTGCTGTGCTGCCTAGGCTGGTCTCGAACTGCTGGACTCAAGCAATCTTCTTGCCTCGGCCTCCCAAAGTGCTGGGATTACAGGCATGAGCCACCATGCCTAGCGTTGGAGCTTCTTATCCAGTTTGAACCCTTGAATCTATCATTACAAGAAACATGACAGAACTATTCTTGATCCAAATGAATTCAGAGTCTAGTCTTATCTCCAAAAGCCAGGCCAGCCTCCTCCCCAACTCTCAAGAACACCTTGCCCCTCTATTCTGTCCTCTTAGCCTCTTGTTTCCATTTCTCTCTTTTCCTGTCATTTACTGCTTATGCTGAACTTCTTTCCATTAATGCGATTCTATCACATCCTTCAAGACGAAGTTCAAGTCACCTTATTTGGAAACCTTCCCTGATGAAGTCTTATCTTCCCTTTGGGCCATGAAGCAGTTTATAGATCAACTGCCATGTTCTGAATGTTTGTGTCTCCCCAAAATTCATTTGTTGAAACCAAATCCCCAATGCAATAGTATTAAGAAGCGAGGTCTTTGGGAGGTGATTAGATCATGAAGACGGAGATGTCATAAATAAAATTAATGCTCTTATAGAAGAGATGTGAGGAAGCTTGCTTGCCCCTTCCACAACATGAGGATGCAGCAACAAAGTGCCATCTATGAAGCAAGTCCAGACACTTGATCTTGGACTTCCCAAGATTCTGAACCTGGCAACAATAAATTCTTGTTGTTCATAAATTACCCAGTCTAAGGCATTTTGTTATAAATTCCTAAGCAGATTAAGACATCAACTTTTCCATACTACTACTAATACTAGCTAACATATACTGAGTATCATGGACTATACACTGTGGAAATTACTTTATGGAGATTATCTCATGGAGTACCTGATCCTATGCAGTAGCAGAATTTTGCAGATGAAGAAACCAAGGCACAGAAAAGTGAAGTCATTTGCCCAAGATGGCTCTGTACAAATGTCTCTCAAGTGCACTGGTTTCTCTAGCGCTTTTGTGAACACTCCTCAAATTTTATTTCCTCAACATTTTATTGTGAACATTTTCAAACATATAAAAAAGTTAAAAGAATATTATAGTAAACACTTGTACACCCACTTCCTGGATTCTACCATTAATATGTGTTTAGTTTATTACATGTCTATCCATCAATCCATTTTATTTTCAGTTTTTATTAATTTCAGAGGAAATTGTAAACAGCACGATATTTCCCCCCACTATGTAAGCATGCGCATCATTAACTTAGTCCTCAAATTTCTTTTTTATTGTTGGGGATTCATTGAGGGTACAATAGACCAGATTTACTCCTCAAATTTTAATGTTAAAAGGAAATATTGGTGTGGAAAGAACAACCACATTCTTCTCTCATGGACTAGGCCTGACTGAGCTCCTTTTTTTTAAAACAGGACATGAAACATTTTTAAAGACTAGTTTTCTTCAGTATTTTGTACCTTCCAAAGTTGCACAATACAAGAGACACTGCAAAACTTTTGAGATAAATCAGAATTAAGAAATGTAAAATCATTTTGATTACTATATTTTTTCCAAATAATCACCATGACATTGTATGCACATTTGCATTCGTGTAAACCATTTTTGAAAACAATCTTTCCACTCATTTTCTTCAAGTGCTGTAAGCTCACTTACGCAGGCCTCAACAGCTTCTTTCAGGTTGGAGACTCTTCTTTTGCTCATGCAATTACTGTAGGAACAGGAAATAATCACATGGGGCCACGTCAGGACTATAGGGTGGAGGAGTCATAAGTTTAACTCTGTGGACTCATGTTGGCTGTGTGAGCAGATACATTGTCATGGTGCAAAGTGGTCCCCTGTATTTCTGTCCTTGGCTGTCATTCTTAAAGCTTCCCCAAAACTTTTAGTAGCCACACTGTCTATACCACTGAGCAATAACAGTCCTTTGTTTCTCCAAGGAACGGTGTTGTTGGGAGCTGTTTTGGAGAAGAAAGTTGCCACCATTTCCTTCCTGACACTTAGGAGCTGCTTCACTTTTGTTGGTGGATTTTCATTGTGAAAAATCCACACTGTCAATTGATGCTTATTCTCCAGATCAAACTGGTAAATCCAGGTTTCGTCACCAGTAACGATGTCAGAAACACGTCTAGACCTGCCTCCCTCAGATCCAACCAGCATTTCTTCACACCATTCAACAAGGGTGTGCTTTTACTCATCTGTCAAAGTGTGAGGCACCCAGAGCGATGAAACTTTCCTGATTCAAAGCTAGTCACGTGGGGTTCTGGACACTGCCAGCGATCCGATCTGTAGTGTGCTGCATCAACGTCCTTAACTGTTACTCAAATGGTTTTTCTGAACCATGTTTTCCACAGCAGCAATGTTTTCCCCAGTCATTGCAGTCGCCGGATGCCCACTCCTCTCCTTGTCTTTCAGTGAGGTTCAGCCTCTTCTGAATTCTTGAAACCATAGAAAAATTATTGCATGGGAAGGAGTAAGGTCCGCAAAAGCCCACTGCAAATGCTCATGGCTTTGAGACTCCTTTAACCTACTTTTAAAACCATAAAAATTCATTGTGAGAAAGTGCTTTCTTCCCAGCTCTATAGCTGACACCCACTGAGTGCCATAGGAATGGAAACAAATGAGGCTCTCTCAGTAGCACCGTAAGCCAAGCAAGGTGCTTAGGTGAATCATAAAGGATGTTGCTGTCAACCACATTTCTTGGAAATAAAATAATGGACCACAACACAGTCTGTCTCAAAACTTTCATAGTTATCTTCCTACCTGCCAAGATCCTTGGGATCTTATTTCCATTAAGGTGAAGAGAAATAAAGTTCCATCAGTAGACACACAAACCAAAGGCAAGCTTATTCCTGAAAGCTCCTAATTCCTTCTAAAGAGCATTCTTGAGCCACAGACAGTCATTGCTTCCAAGGCAGGTGGAGTCAGTGGGGTGCTGCTGGATTTAGAGGGAAAAGAAGACCAGGGTAGGAAAGGGGGGGTGTCTTGGGAGAACACTGATGAGTAGAAATAAAGTAAGACACCAGAGTCGATGACATTAGAGAGGGTAGTGCATTTATTTGAGTCTGGGGAAAATAATCTATGACAATTATATAGATTATTTTGCTATTATAGTCTATTCTGTCACATTGCACTGATTTTCAATTCCCCAAAGGGCTTATAGGAAAATAAAATATGAATTTTACATGATTGATATTTAACTTTCCATAGGACATTTAGTTTGCTTTAATTATGATCCTATTTAATTTTTTCCAATTTAATTTTTTAACAATACTTCATTTTGAAAAGGTCATATAAACAATACAAGTAAAGTTCCCCTGAAACATAATTCATTTAAAGATTCAAATGTATGATTATAACATTTGAGATATATCTTAAATATATTACAGTTTTTGATTGCTAAGGACAAAGTGCTAAACAGTCTTAGTCCAAAGCATTATCTAAAACATTTGAGGAAAACATCACTTTTATTGTGGATTATGAGAAGCAATTAATAAAAATATTGAAGCCTAAAGTTTGAGGTTGCTTTATAGCCATAATATTTAAGAAGCAATATTTCTCTGCTTTAATAGACACCAACTTATCATTGAGGCATTTTAGGTTAAAATCAGCTCTGTTCACAAATGAGGTGGTTTCCAGATAGGGTTGTCAGATTTAGCAAATTAAAATTTGAATTTCAGATAAACAACAAATCATTCTTTACTGTAAATACGTCCTACTGAATTTCAGATAAACAAATCATCTTTGTATAATATTTCCCAAATATTGTATGACACATAACTATACTAAATAATATTCATCATCTATCTGAAATTCAGATTTAATTGGATATCTGTATTTTATCTGGCAATTCTATTTCTGGAAGGATTTTTAAAAACTTCCAAGGTCACACACTTAACAATCACTCCCTGTGAGATCTTACTTCTTTGTACCGATGGTTCTATCTTCATTGATTTCTTCCTGGTGTGAAAAAAGAAAAACTTTCCTATTAATATTCATAATCCCCTATGCAATCCTTAAAACAGAGACACAATTCCGTATGTTCTGACATGGAATTATCTCCAGAATAAACTGTTAAGTGAAAAAAAGCAACATTCAGAGACACACGCACCCTGGGTCGTGAGGAGGGGAGCTGCGTGTGCATGATTTGGGGGCATTATGGTAAGGAGTCTGCCTGCCTTGTCACTCTATTTTGTACATTTTGAATTTCTACTCATGTGCATATATTGCCAATTGAAATACAACTAAATAAGATTAAATTAAATAAATGATCAAAGAAGCAAAACAAAAATATTTCTTCCCAAACAAAACAGAACAAAACCTCTAAAGAGGTGTCTAATATTTGGTGGGACTTATTTTATAATTTCTTTGATTCCCTGCCTGACCTTATCAGGTCACCTTAAGAGCTCTAAGAATATGGAAATAAACTATTTTATAATTGTGCATTGATCCTGCTCTGTTGGAATGTTTCTGATATTTTAAAGTGAAAGATTTGCTTCTTATAGAGTTGAACCTTTTATCCATAAGAGAGTGTGCTTATTTTATAAGCTTTTATATATTTTATAGCTATTTTACTCTCTTCATTCCCCATAACATTACTTCTCAATAAACACATACACACACGTGCAAGCACGCACCCACGCACACATGTACTACACACACACACACACTCCCCTCCTAGCATAAGAGGAGAAAAAGTTCTTTTGTGAATAACAGGTAACACAGGGATCTGTATTGATCTAAGTTTCTCCATTCTCCTTTTGAACACAGACTTCCATTACGAAATCAAGTTTTAGGCTACATGGGTAACAGTTATTTTAAAGGAAGGATCAAGGTCATAATCAAATCTAATGTTCAATCGAAGAAATACCAATGCAATACACATGTACACAACCGTTTACAACATTTCTGACTAATCAAAAATACACCGAGATGTTCGGTAAACCCAAGAAAAGCCTAGCGAGGAGCTGTTTCAACCTGTCAGCTTATAGTCAACACAAAGCTTTGTTTACTGATCTCAGCCCTCTCCTGGGGGCATTCAATACCTCATAGTTTTAAACCAGCTGCCCCATTTCCTGGCTCACCATATTTCCTTTTTACCCAATTCTTGTAGTTCCTGATATGATGCCTTTTCTTGACAGTTTTCTCAGGAAACAAAAGGGCCATTTGCCCCTCCTTCCTCAAATGAAGCTCCAGCTCTCTGTTTATCCCCTCAGCAACCGTTTATTGAGCATCTATTATATGTCAGGTACTCTTTTAGCTGTGCATGAAATCTCTCCTCTTGTGTAGCTTAAATTCTAGTCTCTGGGGAGACAAAAACAAACAAGGCAAGGGAAACAAAAAAACAGGGGCAAGGTTACATTTTAGAAGGTGCAATAGGAAATGTCTCTCTGCCTTCCCAGAAGGGTGACATGGAGCCTCAGCTGTCTAAACAAGAGAGTTCAAAATAAAGGAAACAGAACATGCCAAAACACGAGGCTGTAAGGGTCCCCAGGGGACTGGAGCAGAAGGGAAGAGGAGATGAAGTCAGAGAAGTGATGGGTGGCCAGATCAGGAAGGCTTTCTTAGCCGTGGTAAGGACTTTAGATTTTGCTAACATTCCCTGACTTCAGGTACTTGCAAGGACTCACCAGAGCCCACAGAGCACAGTCGCATAAGGCTTTTACTTCAGGGTAAAGGCTACAATGCAGTAGGAGAAAGAGAATGCCCCCTGGACGAGCCCCCACCAGCAAGGCCAATGGGGTACAGCCAGAAGCCACGGGAAGGGGTTAAGGGCCATGCCCTTTCCCTGGCCCCTTTTCAGGCTTTCTGGGATGTGACTATGAACCCTAGAGGTGCAGCAACAGCCATCACAGGACAATGGGGAAGACATTAAGGAGTTGGGATCAGGGAAGCAGAAAGCGCCCACATGAAGGATAACATGGTTTTGCTGCCATACCAAATCCAGCTTTCCTTCCCTCAGGCTTTTTGTTGCAGAAAACCAATGAACGTTTTTTCCTGTTTAAACTACTGTAGTGGGATTTCCTGTTGAATATGTCACCCACTGAGAGCATCTCTAAAGAGTAAAGTCCAAGCTTTATTATAGCTAATGCCATCCCTGTGGCTTGGCTTTATCTTCTTCCTCTCCCCATTACCCACTTTGTGCCTTTATAATACAGGGTGTTCATAAAGTTTGTGTGCAACTTACTATGTTAAACTATTTTAAATTGCACACAAACTTTATGTTCATACCTATTGACTGAAACCTCAAGGCCTTTGCTTATAGCAGCTCTTGGCCTGTTACGCACTTTCCACTTTTCTTTGCCTAGAGAATTCCTACTCATCCTTTAAGACCATCTCAAACCCTCCATTGCCCCTTCTCCCTACTCCCATAGCACACTGTGTGTTCCTTTACCTTGCCCTTGAGAAAATGGCATGACTATTTCTGTTTATGTGTCTCTCCCACCAGACACTACCTCAAGGACCTGGTTCACCATCATCTCGCAAAGCACCCAGCACAGTGCATGACATACAGACAAGTTCAATATGTTAATTGAACTAATCTGAGCTAAAGGTGGTCTTCCCTGTGTGTGGCAGGGAAGAAAGGACTGACCAGTTCTAAGCTGCAGGAGGCCCCTACAGTGCAGTTCTAATCATCTTTTCAGGCTTGAGAGTACAGTTCTACAAGAGAAAAAGCCTATGTGACCCAGAAGCTCAAGGACATTTTCTGAGGTTTTCCAGAGGGAATAAAACTAATCTTGAGGGCATGGCTGTTTCCGGTGTTTTTCATCAATAAAGCCATGGATTTCGCATCAGGCAATGCATTTGCTGCGGTGTTATGTGAACTTGGCAAAGCTGAACTGCATTTCCAGCCTTCCCTTCCCTGCGTGTCCCAGAAAGTTAAGATGGGTCATGCGAGAAAGTCTCAGGAGAGGTGAAAGGCAGAAGAGCAGCAATGGCCATTGTGTAGCTGACATTGTCTCTGACCAACTAACTCTCCCTATCAGCCGCAGCTGCTCCCCCTTCCCCTAGGGCAGTGATTGTCAACAGGTGTGCCACCGCACACTGGTGTACTGTGAGATCTTATGTGTACTGCGAAAATTTTTAAGATCACTAATTAAATTATTTTAGAAAGACGTTCAAAGCACAGTAAGTATATTCTTTTTTTTTTTTTACTCTTTTTTAGCAACATAATTTAAGTGTGCTGTAGAAGTTTAACTATAGGTTCAAGAGTGCTGTGAGATAAAAAAAAAAAAAAAAGGTTGAAAAACACTATTCTAGGTCCTCATTCAACTTCTCTGATGCCTGGGCCAAGTATGTGGTTAGCTCTGTGACAAAAAAGGCCAGCTTTTTCAGGACACCCACACCACCAAAGTCAGCAACAACGAGAACGAATGTGGATTTCTCTCTGTCCTCCTGGAGCTCCAGCTCATGATCCACGAACTTACATCCACCTTTCCTACAGCCCACTCTGCAGACACCCGGCTCAAAGGCAAAAACAGTAACCTTACAAAGACTGCTTAATCATCATCCATGACTGTGTCAAGTGAGATCTCTGTGATCAATCCCATAAATATGGGCAGGTGTGTGTGAATTACGTGTGTGTATAATTTATAAAAGTATATGTACATTATGTGTAAATACATAGAATCTCTTAGTGGTCTCTGAATGAAAATGGACTGATACAGCATCAATTGTGGTAACATCCCTGCACTGACTATTTTCTCTATATCTGATCTCTTCTCCTAAAGTGATTTGCGGTATATACAGTCGGTGTATTTTATTATCGTGTTTTCCTGGGAAAGATCTGGGAGACAGCATGGCACCCTACGGTCCTCCCCTCCATGTAGAATACTGCTGTGGCTGCAATGAAAAGGGATTCCAGAGTCTGTAGGAACAGCGAGAAGAGGACTATCTCGGAGGCCTCTGGGCTGGGGGTTGAGATGCAGAAGCCTCACTCAGTTCATCAGTACTGAGTTGGCTCACATGTGAGCACAGCTTATGCTCTGCCTAGGAGCCACTTGCCAAAGAGGCAGGGAGAGAACTGAGGGGACTTTCACATCAGTGCACCCAGAGAGAAGCCAAATAGATCTCTCCCGTCAGAGATTTTGATGGCCAGAGCCTGGTGCCAGAATACACTTTATAACTTACGTCCAACTTTAAGCATGCTTAAAGAAAGGAGTATGGCTATTGCTAAAATATCAGAGGATTCCGGAGTATTATTATTTAATCTCACAGCACTCTTGAACCTATAGTTAAACTTCTACAGCACACTTAAATTATGAAAAAAAGAAAATGAGTTAGATGGGTGAGTCTTGATTTCACACCGAACTCATAGTCACCCCTGGTGATTTCAAAGGTGGCTCTGATTAAACATTGTTTCCTGGGCAAGATGAGAGAAATATGAGACAAAGCAAATGCTAACAGCTGTGTGACTTGCAATGCTCTGAAAGCAACAAGGGTTTGCCTGAGTCTTACTTCTCTGTGGTGCAAATGTGTTCACATTACTAATAATAACCCGCGATTCGCTCTGCTGCTGACTTATAAAGGTCAATGCAAGACCTTCATCCTTTTCAGCTCAACACATAACCCTAGTATTCCTGGAGATCCCTGTACCTGCGTTGCATGGACATCCAAAGTTTCAAACTCTCCAGAGTGCACAGCTAAACTAGGTGCTCTGGAGCCCTCGATGCATAGCAGCCATCCTATGCAGAAGTGGGGAACATATTCCTTACCCTGGTCCATCGTACTCTGTCATTTAGACATGAAAGCACTGCCATTGGCTCTCTGTTAAAAACCCCTCTGTGGTAAAGACTAGTGCTTACTGACATTCTGTTCTTCTCTCTTTTGGGGCACAGTGGAGAATTATACTTCCCTTGCTATTAGTCAAGGTAACAGACTACTTGTAATCATGGGCTGTGGGCACAAATCTCATGAGTCACTTTCAAGCTGCAACATTTATTTATTTATTTATTTTTGAGACAGGGTCTTACTCTGTTGTCCAGGCTAGATTACAGTAGCATGATCATAGCTCACTACAACCTCCAACTCCTGAGTTCAAAACATCCTCCCATTGCAGCTTCCCAAGTAGCTGCAACTACAGACACCTGCCATGACGCCTGGTTCATTTTTCTATTTTCAGTAGAGACAGGATCTCACTCTTGCTCAGGCTGCTCTGGAACTCCGGAGCTTAAGCAATCCACCTGCCTGAGCCTCCCAGAGTGCTTGGATTACAAGCATAAACCACCGTGCCCAGGTTTAATTTCATGTCCGAGACTTTCCAATGTTTTCTCCCTTTATGATTATCAGAGTATTTGTAATAGGGCGGTTATGAGATGGTAGAGTCTCCCCCAGCCTGGCTCCCTGAGTATCAATTCGCACTGGGCACACTCCATCCTAAGTCACTTTTAGGCACCTCTGTTGCACAGAATTGGAATCTCCATTATCTTCAACTTAATCATCAAAATCTCTGGTCTAAACAGAGCTTGCTACCCAGCTAGCCATCACCTATTTTTTAAAATAATGTAATGAGCATAAACCCACCAACCAACCAAAAACCTAGAACGTTACAAATAATTTACCTCTAACTATGCATTCCTCCCAAATTTCATAATTCTGCCTCCTCTATGAATAAACATCATTTATCATACTGTGTTTATCCTTCTCTTGTTATAAATTATGTGTGTAGTTATACAGTTTTATCACACATATTTATAAAATTTCAAAAATATGAAAACTGGCCATGATTTATGTCAGTGCGATTAATGAGGTTGGACATTTCTCTATGTTCACTGACCATATGTAGTTCCTTTTCCATGAAATTCCCATTGTGTTTTTTATAAATTTTTCCATTGGGTTGTCTTTTACTTAATGATTTATAGAAATTCATCATAAATACTGGATACCAATGCTTTATCCATTATCTCAACCAGTTCTAATTTTCTCTTTTACAGTTTATTTAAGGAATCTTTTGATGAATAGAAATGCATATATATATATATTTTTTTTTTTTTTTTTTTTGCAGTTTTTGGCCGGGGCTGGGTTTGAACCCGCCACCTCTGGCATATGGGGCCAGCACCCTACTCCTTTGAGCCACAGGCACCGCCCGAAATACATAATTTTATCTCTGAAGAATTTGGGGGTGGGGGAAAGGAGGCAGATTGGACTTCCTGGAAAGTATGAGTCCAACTGCTATACTTTAGGACAAGATTCTTAAATATTATTATTATTTGCACTTCAGACTAATGAAGTCAAAAAGAAGCCAGCAAGTTACAAATAATAATATACAAGCACACACATATACTCACACAAATGCATCAATTTGTTTTTGCTATATGGCTGACCATTCGATTCTGCTACTAAAAAATCTTTTCACATGGGTAGACAGTAATCAAACAGGCAGCATTTTTAAGATGGTTGAAATCAACTGTTACAAGAAAAAGAATGGGTTCTGTGATTAAAATGGAAACTTTTTTTTTTTTTGAGACAGAATCTAACTATGTCACCCTCGGTAGAGTGCCATGGTGTCACAGCTCACAGTAACCTCCAACTCTTGGGCTTATGCAATTCTCTTGCCTCAGCCTCCCAAGTGGCTGGGACTACAGGCACCCACCACAACGCCCAGCTATTTTTTTGGTTGTAGTTGTCATTGTTGTTTGACAGGCCCAGGCTGGGTTTGAACCTGCCAGCTCCAATGTATGTGGCTGGCGCCCTAGCCACTGAGCTACAGGTGCCGAGCCAAAATGGAAAGATTTTTGATTGAAGATCCTCAAAACAAACTTTATCATAGAATACTAGCCTAGAGTTTGAAAGACATTTATTTGAGGACTTTTACCTCAAAGGATAAAAGGAAGAATCAGAAGATGAAAAAATCCATAGAAATACCAAGAGGATTGTGCATACATTTTAAAGGCAAATATGACTCATAGCATGAGAAAATAAAATGAAAATGATATTATATAGATGGAAGCCTAAGAAACAGAATGTTTTTCTGGTCTTTAGATCACAGTTTGACCCGAGATTTCTTTTTATGATGCCCATGGTATCAATAGAGACATTTCTAATGAAACAAGATGGCAGCTAAAACCAATCTCTCTCAATAATTTCTCAAAAAGTGCTTCAGAAAATTCACAAAACCCTACCTGAAAAATGGGCATAATTTGTAATGCCACATACTTACTAAATCTTTTCCTCTGTCTTCTTACTGACAGGAATTAAAATAAGGTGGGATGGTAAAATCCATGCATTGTACATTAACATAATATGTATATTTAATATGATTTTATTCAACTGCTGACTTTTGCATGAATACATCCTTACATAACTCTTTGAGTAGATGTAGTTTCTGGTTTGTAAATGTGATAATTATATCCACAGTTTCATTATCACCAAATAGTTGGAAAGCATCCAATGGAGCTTTAGGTTCTCTTCCCAGTGATACTCTTGGCTGAGCTCTCATATTAACCGATTGGCAACTCCCCGATCCTGTATCAGCTGGGAGTTCCATGTTGTTCCCAATGGTGCTGTCATCTGAGCCATAAACTGCTGTATTTGTACAACTGAGGTAGGTCTTCTCTTGGGCTCTTCCTCTTCACTCTCTTCCTCAGAACCAACCCACCTCTACAAATTCTTCTTGTTCATTATCTGAACTAATGAAAATGTCCTCATCATTTCCTTTGAAATCTAACACTATTAGCACTTCCTGTATCTCAGCCACTAACAGACTCTATTGCCTCTTCACCATATTTGATATTTATTTGTTACCCTGAGAAAACAAGTAAGTCATTCTTTGACATAAAGGGATTTACAGAATTATCAGATATTCTGTATTTTTAGTCATACATACCTTGATCTTCACCAAACACAAATACCCTGCTTACTAACTTCATTATGAAAAATACTTAGAAAAAAATAGAGCGTCTTCTTGCAAAAGAGATGGCAACTTGATGCTGCCTATAAGAAAAGTGTTGACAATTGCTGATCCAAGAGTGCTGACATGTGACAGTGTCATGGGTGAGTGGGTGAGGATCTAATAACAAAGTCATGAGCAGCGAAACTGTAACTCCCCAAATACACAACAAACCCACAGTGGGGTCAGTCCCTAAGCCCCTTCCCCATTAGTATGCGATTGTTAGGGTCTTCTCTTGACCTAGCCTGAAGGTGAAAACATCCCCCTTGTCTGTGTCTATTTAGAAGGCAGGCTGTAGGTAGGAGAGACATGTAATGCACTGACAGCTCTCTCCAAGACCTGGAATTTTTACAAAGCCTCACCCAATTTACATTCTTTTGAAAGCTTTAATCTTCTGTTCTTGCTGCTGCCTGCCACATTTAGTCTACCCTCAATACAGCAGCCATAAGTCAGATTATATCGCTTCTTTGCTCCAAAGCTTGATGGTTCTCATATCACTCAGAGTGAAATTCAAATTCGTGTGTGATCCACCCTCACATGCTCATTTCCTTCCCATAAGTAGCATCAATACTATGGGTAGTAACACTCATGCCATTCTCTCCACTCTTCTCACACTGGCCTCCTTGCTGCTCCTCAAACACACCAGGCAGGCTGCCACCTCAGGGCCTTTGCACTGGCTGTTCCTTCTGTTTGGAATGTTCTATCCCCAGATACCCAACTAGCCACTTTCATCATCTAATTGAAATCCCTTCTCAAACATTACCATTTCAATGAAGTCTCCACCTTATATACCCTATTTGTTGGTATAACTCACCCTAGTCCCCTGGCATATCCAATGCCTTTTACCTTCTACCAGGCCATCTCATTCACTTTTTCAGTGTAGTCATTATTGCATTTTTTCCCTATAGGAATGTAAGCTCCATAGGTTACCACCTACCATTTTTTATCCCCTTGCTTACTGTGACCATTTGCAAAAGTACTCTTGTCTTAACTCTTGAAGCTAGCTAGTTAACTAGTTAGAGACAGAGAGGGTGGGTGGGTGGGTGGATGGATGGATAGATAAATCATCTTTCCAACATGCTGGACCTCAAGACTCTTGAGCTGCTCTTTCACAGATTGTCCTCCAAATTACTTCAGTCTGTCTTGCCCCATGAGGTCACAACATGACTTTAGCATCAATAACTACAACCCTGTCATATATTCTCAACTTCTCAAACCCCCCTGTCTAACCACCACCTCCTGTCTCTGTGTCGCAAATGTTCCAGTACCAGTACAGTAGCAGCACTGTCAGAAATTTATTACCATCAGAACCTCCAATTCTTTGATCTTTCCATCTATTTACCCCATTTATCACCCCTCTTTCCTCTTTTCCCAGGTTAAAGTCCTTGTACAATCACATAATTGTTCCTTTGCCTACCTCCTCAGCTCCCTTATTTCTTCTGACATTCGGTACACACAGCATCACCTGGCAAAGCCCAGTCCCAGTTAAATTCACTTCTGTCTACTCCATCCCTGAAGAAAATTACAAACCATATTAACTGATCTTCCTTTAAGTTCAGAACCAAAACTTGACGTGATCCTTAGCTCTGCCAGAAATCATGCTCCAACCGCTTGCCTACTGTATTCACCTTCTCCCTCTCCTTGGTAAATATGACATGCCCTCTCCTATCTCTGCAAACCTTCCACACCTCTTCCCTAGCTTCAGCTCAGCTGAGCTTGCTTCCTGCTTTATTGGGAAAGTGGAAGACGGCCAGAGAAGATCTTCCCCAAACTCTCACCACTATATCTATATACTCTGCTGACCTGTCTGCCACCATTGATGAACCGTCCTATGTAAAGCCAACCCTTCAAACTTTCCACCGGATTACACCCCCTCTTTTGCCTATTTTCGGGTCTAGCTCCAGCGATTCTTCTCCCTCTCTACTGGATCAGTCCCTCCCACACTGACATGCTGTTATCTCTCTAAGAGACCCCTCTTCCTTATCCACCTACCACTACCCCAGTTACTGCCTCCTTTTCTTGCTTCCCTCTGTAGCAACCAAAAGAGTTGTCTGTACCGACTTCCCATTCTCCCTTCAGTCTGTTCTGATCAGGCTTGCATCCACATCTCTGCACAGAAATGGAACTTGTCAAGATGACCCAAGACTCCATGGTGCTAATTTATTTATCTGAGGATAATTAAGATTATTTGTGTGTTTTATCAAATCCTTAATTCCATTGATTTTTTTAAATGTACATTATTTTGTGTATGATTTAGAAAGTTAAAAAAAATCTCAAATGTGGGGAGTTTAATAGGAGACCACTGTATAAAGCTGGAGGTAAAAAATGGCTACACCTTCAGTGTAAGGATAAAAAAGAAATAAAGCTACCACATAGGAAAGCACAGGAAAAGAACACCACGTCTCAAGTTGCCTCTAATTAGAGGAAGTGAAAAAAATCTCTCCTGAGAATCTGCAACACAAGCTAATATTAAAGCAAGCAAATTTGCAGACTGAATTCTTACTACCATCATGGTTTTTAAAAGTAAAAACATAAGAATTTAATTTAAAGAGGTGTCAGGCTATCAGTGCCCCCAAATAAATAGCAGAAACAAACATGACTCCTCTCTTGACAAATGTGAATTTAGTCTAGACTAACAGCAAATACGTGACATATCCCAATTTCAAAGATATTTAATTATTGGTTTTATAAATAAAAAAGGAATATCATAGATTAGGCTTTGGAGTCCAAGACTGCTGGACTGCAAAGTCCTAAGAAAGGGTCACTAAAGGACGGCGCCTGTGGTTCAGTGGGTAGGGCGCTGGCCCCATATACTGAGGGTGGCAGGTTCAAACTCAGCCCTGGGCAAACTGCAACCAAAAAAAAAAAAAAAATAGCCAGGCATTGTGGCAAGCACCTGTAGTCCCAGCTACTTAGGAGGTTGAGGCAAGAGAATCGCCTAAGCCCAGGAGTTGGAGGTTGCTGAAGGGCAATAAAGTGAAACTCTGTCTCTACAAAAAAAAAAAAAAGAAAGGATCACTAAAGTAGAAATCTAACCAAGGTAGGGTTGCCCAGCACAAAACAACTCCCCAGTGCATTTACATTTTCTTCAATGGTGTCACAATATTCACTTCAAGTAAAGGAAAGACGGGTTTGGGTATGCTGTTCAAGAGGGTAGGCAAATCGAAAATATTCTGGCACGTTTTAGTCAGATGTTGCTAATCTTTGAATCTTTGGATGAAAGTGATTTGTTGAGGGCATGCTCTTGGGGCACAGGGAACTTGAAAGAAACTGAGTGAAGCAGGATGGGGCAGGAGAAAGAGTCGAACGTGAACCTGTTCTCAGCCGTGGCTTGATCCACAGCAGACTTGAGCATTAACAGCACTACAGAGTTGTCCCACTTTACAGCAAGGGGAAGGACATTTTGCACCCCACATTGCCTGTCATGGTCTGCCTTTGGGAAGGGAGGAGGCATAATCACACAGGCTCTGAGCTTCCTGTTACTACTGGCAATTCTCTGGGGGAAGGGGCAGCCAGGGCCACCAGGTAATACTCACAGCAGTTGGGTAAAAAGGATCCAGGTAGGGCACCAGCAGTTCCATTACAATCATTATGGAATAATGATATTTTCCATTAAAATATCCTTCATTAAAAAATAAACTTCTCAAAAGATGAAATTTAATAATATTAATAAGTTATTATTAATATTTCTCAGGTACTATGAACTAAGGATTATATTAAATGCCTCCAAAAAAGGAACTTTTCCTAAATGGAAGGGAGAGTGGTATAGAACAAACATTGGACTTGCTGTCAGATCATCCTGCACTCCAACAGAGTAACTGTGGGGCCTCTGGACCTAAGCCTTCTGGATGCTAACATGAGAATAATGATCTCTAAGGATTATTGCAGTCAGTTAATATGGCCAAAGGACCACCACTCTGTATTTTCTCTTTTCCCACAGCACCCTATGTATGACTGGGTCATTATTCTTGAAAAATTAACTTTTATGAAAAGGAGAACCTACTTTCTGGAAAACTTTCTTTTTGCAGTTTCTTGGCCGGGCCGGATTTGAACCTACCACCTTCAGTATATGGGGCTAGTGCCCTACTCCTTTGAGCCACAGGCACCACCCCTTTCTGGAAAACTTTCAAGAGAGACTGTGTTCTAGCTTTCTTTGGGAGATTTTCTAGAACATTTCTTAGATTCCTTACAAAACCAAATTCAGTTTAATTTTGACTCTGGATACATGATTTATATCCTTGGCTATGATTGTCTCATATGTATAAATCATTATTCTCATTTTACCATCAATGAACAGTTATTTAAGTGCTCGGCAAGGGAGAACTGGACTAGATGATGTTTTCAGTTTCTCACTAGATCTGAATTCTTATTAGCATTGAAATGTAGAAAATGAAAATATGTATGGAAAGGTCCATGGATAGAAGCTTTGTAGTAACAGCTTATTTTGCAAGATCAAATTGCCAAGAATGACTTTGACTAGTCACTGAATGGACAACTAAAGAAGAATAGGTTTGCATTTTTTTAAGTTTGAGAGCTCTACTTGTAGTATGTTGTATCAGAAAGAAAGGGCTCATTATCGTAGCAAAAACATTTTCCTCTAAATCCACATTTGCCCCTTTGCTTACTGCAATTTTCCATGTTTATATAATGTGAGTGATAAAGTCTGGTAACAAGACCACCTATATAGCACTGTTTTCTTGGAAACATATTATTTAGTAAATAAGATACTTGTTCAGTTTTGAATTATGGGTTGATTCTAAGGAAAGCACTTGTCTCTGCTCAGCAACTGAAAAGAACCTGCTGCATATTTGATTTTATCCATCTTCACCTAAATAGGGTACAGAAAACCAGATAAAAGGGGAAACTCTCCAGTACTATGAGATCTGGGAAATCTCTTCTCCAAAATACAGGTCCATTGCCCTGGAGCTAACAGTATCATGAAAAAAGACTTCTTTGAAGTGTGAAACTGAAAGGCAGCAAATTAGCCACTGGGCCTTCTGGACCCCAAGAGAAAGCTGAGGAAAAAAACCCATGGTTTTGTTCTCAGAAAGATAAGGAGAAACCATGAAGGCCATGACAAGGTCATGAATTGTGTAAGTCCTTTTCCCCCAGCAGCCTCCTAATGCTTGCAAAAATATTTTTACTTTTCCTGATCATCTTCTGATACTCTTTTGATACAAGATCCATTTCTCTCTTTCCATGAATTTCTTCCAAGCTTTCTCTTCCCATCAAATATGCCCAAAATTTCTAGGTGCATTTTTATATCCATCTGTTATTATCTACTCACCCTATAGTAACCATTCACCCTGCAGTTTTTACAGTATGACCTATGACACAGCTGATCATCTAGCAAAGGAATTATACCCTAAAAGCTCTAATTAAAATTTTTGAACAAAAGATAAAATTCCCCAAATGGGCAATAATTGATTTTTTCATTGCCATAATGTCCCCAAAATATCTCCTCTGAATTACCCTTGAAATTAGTGCTATTACAAGTATAGTCAGGCTAATAAGCACCTTCTTTGACTATGCAACAACTAACTGCATACAACCAATTTAGAGGACAAGGCATCATTTTAACTTTGTTATGCATTACTTTAGTCCAGATTACTTTTCACCAAACAAGTGGTTAAGGTCAATTGCACTGAAGAAATTGCATTTCTGGTAAGAGTTGCATTGGGAATGAGGAGAAGGAGGAGAGATACATGAATGGTCCGAGTCTTTAGGGGAAGTCAGAGGCAGGTGAGGCTAAGCAGGAAGAGGGATGAGAATAGCCTTTATTGATCACATCACTGAAGAAACGGTAAGCCTTGGTTTGGTGCTTTCAAGGCAGCACTGTGTAATAGAAAGATGGATAAGAAGAGCATCCCCAAATCATGAATGAGGAACCCAAGGTTCAAAGAGGTTAATTCACTGACACAAGGTCATAGACGCATATATAATTTCACACCGGGATTCAAATTCAGGACTTCCTAATTCATAGCACACATTCTTTTCTCAATGCTAGGCTGCATCTCAGACAAAAGTGATCAAAATAGTACAAAGGACACTGGATTCTTGAAAGATAAAGAAATGGGTAGCAGAATATGGGTACTGACCACAGACAGGAAATGAGAGGATGCCAAAGCAAATGGTATCCACTACTCTATCATTTTTCCAAGAAACACATTCAATGTCAGTGTTCCTCAACTGATATTTGTGACTATATCTTCAGAAATTGATGAAATCTTTGAAGTTTCTCATTGCTGATTTTCATTTCAATGATAATACTTTAAAATTTTTTCTTAGACTTTCTTCTTATTTAATACGAATTATGATTCAAAGATTTATGTAAGTCTTTTCTAGTTGTATAAAACAGATACAAATAAATGTTGTGGGCTACTGAAAAATAGAAGCTTTTAAAATGTCTCCACCTTTTCTCTTTGAAGATTAGTATAGTAACAGTTATCATGATTTCCCAAAAAATATTAGCTATAAGAAACAAATACTCGGCTCGGCACCTGTAGCACAGTGGTTACGGCACTGGCCACATACACCAAAGGTGGTGGGTTCAAAGCTGGCCCGGGCCAGCTAAACAACAATGACATCTGCAACCAAAAAATAGCTGGGCGTTGTGGTGGGCGCCTGTAGTCCCAACTACTTGGGAGGCTGATGCAAGAGAATCGCTTAAGCCCAAGAGTTTGAAGTTGCTGTGAGCTGTGATGACACAGCACTCTACTGAGGGCAACATAGTGAGACTCTGTCTCAAAAAAAAAGGAAAGAAACAAATACTATCCCCATACCCCACATAGAAGTTGACTCTGATTCTTTTCCAGCTGATTGGATGCTGCCCTTGCTTTATTTCATTGTGGTAAAATAAATATAATGTAATATTTACCATTTTTACCATTTTTAAGTGGTATTAAGTACTGTCACATCATTGTGCAACCATCATCACCATCCATCTCCAGAATTCTTTTCATCTTCCCAAATTGAAACCCTTTACCCATTAAACACTAACTCCCCATTCCCCCTCCCTCCAGCCCTGGAAACCACCATTCTACTTTCTGTCTCTATTCAATGGTAATCCTTAACAAGTGCTTTAACAAGGTATGAAAACAAGAATTCTTTTGCAGTAGGAAATATACAGCATGGCTTCCCACAGGACTTGAAAATAAGGGCGATCAAAAAAAATACTCTCTGAGAAATATTATGTGAACACATGAACACATAATAAATTTCAATAACATCACGTTGAAGAATGAGAAGACCCCCCGGTTTTGGTCAGCAATCTACCTCCTTTCCACCTTGGCTGTCTGTTCTAGCCACATTGGTCTTCTCTCTGTCCTAAGTCAATCCTAGGTCTTTTCCATTTCTTATTAAAGGTATAAAACAAAATCCGAATAGAAAGATATACATAGTCCTCTATGGAAAGACTTGGTATCATAAACAGTCATTGTCCTAAAATTCAAAGTATAATTCAGTGAAATATTAATTATAAACCCAATGGGAATTTTTAAGTACGTAAGTATATATTAAAGTACATATAAGTCTAAATACCCAAGAAAATTATAAAAGAGGAAATTAGAGTATATATATGAGGGTTTATCTTAGAGATTAAACATACTTAAAACCACTATAGTTAAAATAATGTAGTATTGGCATAAAAATGTGCAAATAAAGTGGTGGAGTGCGATAGCAGTCCCAGAAATAGATTCCAGTAGATATATTAAAATATAAGTTGGAAGAAAGGCAGTATTTAAAATTCAGTAGGAAAAGAATATTTTGTTTGATAAATGGTATTTTCACCTCTGCCTATACATACATTGAAAAAAATAAAATTGAATCCTAAGCTCATACCACATCCAAAAGTAAATTCCAGATGAATTAAAGATTTAAATTGAAAAAATAAACAATATCCATAGAAGAAAATCTTCCTAGTGGACACTAATATTATTGATCTTTCTGGCAATCTCAAAAACCCTTCACAAAGTCTTGCTGTTGGTATCGCCATGGCCATGGGAAGACCCACTGTTCATCTTTGTAAAATGTCAGGGGTCATTATAATTAAATGGTTTGATGAGCTATTTGCAGAGGGTGCTTTCAGTCTAAAGCAGCCCTCCACTGTTTTTGTGTTTTAATGATTCTATTTCTTTGGAAGGACCTTACTTAGAGAGATTTTACTTACCCAGAGAGGAGATGTCCTAGAGACTTTCTGGTAGGATGGGACCCACCGGTTACTGTTTACTATTACAAAACATCTGATGCCCTCTTTTCTACTTTTCCAAGATGCAAAGAAAAATTATTAGACTGGAAAACTTTTTCCCGTTCTGCCGGAAGAGGGAAACTTGTCACCATTTGCCCAGGAGGGTAGAATAGTTCCCATTCTAGGCCCATCCTTTGTTTTTACCAATAGGATGTTAGTGCACAGAACATGAGCAGAGGCCTCAGATTTGCTTGCATGGCTGATGTGCCTTTACCATTGCCATGAGCAGAATTCTCCTGCATTACTGTTAACTCTTTAACTGAGAACCCAAAGTGAGAAAGGAGAAATCCATCCCAGCCAACTCTCAGAACAAAAGAATAAAGCAGAGCTTTCCTAGCTGACCCATAGATCTGTGAACAAAATAAATGTCAGTTAGTATGCCACAAAGATTTGGGAATTGCTGCAAAGCTATAGCTGTCTACTAAATACAGCTATGAGGTTTAAATTAACATGTACAGAATCAAGGCACAGGAATAGTTAGTAACATTCAGAAGTTCTTGTCAAGGGGCCAAAAAAGCCAATATGAGATCTTAACCTTTATTCCAACTCAAAATTGCTAGCTATTTATCTATTCAACCATAATGTACCCAGTGTCTATCTTGTGGCTACCACTTACAATGGTAAGCAAGATGAATCTTTTCCAAATCTTTTTTGAGACATTAGCCCAGTAGAGAACTTAGAGAGTAAGCAGAGCACTTTGATCTGCTGTGAGGCATGCAATTATACAAGAAACACACAGTGCCACATTAAGACATTATATGAGACGCACACAGCGTCACAGCTAATGAAAGCCAAAGGAACCTAGTAAGTCTGAATGAGGAGAAATATGAGTTGAGACCTGGAAGTGAAGAGTAGCTATAGGAAAGCATATATTACGATAGGCCAGCTTTTCAAGACCCAGACATAAATGACATGTGGCAGAGTAGAAGATTTGAAATATCATTATGTCTGAAAAAAGAAGTGATAGAACTCTAAAGGTAGTAGTTGGCTAAAGACAGTGAAGTGCGGATATGGTGCTGCCCATGGCTTTCAGCTGGTCCTCCTTGCCTTTGCACCCAGCTCTCTAGACCCTGTTGACCAACAGTAATCCAAGGTCCCCCAGCAGTTTCTTCTGTGCAAACTTACAGAGACATGGCCAGAGAGCCAGCAACTTCCTATGACAGCTCTACCAGATCCCCTTTGTACTCCAAGTCCAACCACTGGACCTGCCATGCTCCAGGGTTTGCTCAGAAGCTCTGACTCATCCATTGATGCCATGGCTGGTTAGTGACCTTTCCTTGACCCCTGAGTTCCCACCTCCTATTGTCCAACATTGGCTTCTTCTGCTCCTCTTTCATTGATAAAGTCTAATTCTTATAATACATTTCGTCTTCTGCAATACTCATAGTGGTTCTGCTTCTGTGACTCATGATTTCCCCTTTCAGTGCCAGGCCTTTCAAAGTGTGTGACAGACGTTCCGGTGGGCAAACTAAGATACAGAGCTAGAACAAAGATCCATGCTGGTAATAGGCCACCCATGGCCTCTAATGAATCACCCTGAAATGAACCAGTGTCCCATGTTGGGATCTCTGCTTCCTATGCTTTGCACACAGTCCTTCCTTACACTTTAATTGCTCCTTCCAACCTACAAGATGCTTTTATGTGCATATTCTAGGAACCACCAATATAGCAGAGACCTTGGATTGGTGTCCTCATTTTACAGAGGAAAAACTAAGAAGGTCAAGGTCATGGGGCTAGTAAGTGGCAAAGTCAAGACTTAAATTCAAGCCTTCCAAAGGATTCTTTCCATTCCACTTGGGAGACTCAAGCCTAAAACTGAATGTGAAATATTTAAGTAGGCACCTGTTGCTAATGGATAATATCTTTACAGCAACAAAATTTCCCTAAGACAGTTTCTCCCTCAGCGATCTAATTTATGCCCAACCATTAGCCATCTCCATTAGAAAGAAAAATCACAGACACTTTCAGAAGGGCAAGTGTAACAAATCAGGCCTTAGAGAATTTTCTGGAACCAAAAGAAACCTAAGTACTCATTTAACATAGCATGCTCCTTTGAAAAATGAGAGACTAGTCTGAGACTTTCTTGCTCCCAAGGTGTGGCCTCCAGATCAGCAACATCAGTATCACTTGCAACTTGGTTAAACACACAGAGTCCCAGGCCCTATCTCTGGCCTAGTGAATCAGAATTTCCAGGAGTAGGACCCAGGAATCTCTGTTTTAGCAAGTTCCCTATGAGATTCTTTCAGAATCACTTAAAATTTGAGGTCCACTGACTAAGTAATTTACCAAATGGCTCATAATTCACTTGTAACAAATCCAACTCTTCTAATTTCCAAGTTCAATGCTTTCTCCGTTATGCCAAATGGCTAATACCAACATTCCTTCTCACTGTCCATTCACCATTTCCCTAGGCAGCTAAAAGCATTTATTTTGTATTATACCAAGATTATAACAAACAAGACCCCTACACAAGTAATAACATTTTCCAGAAAACTTTTTGTTTTATGAAATCCTTTAGATATTGGCTTTGCAATAAACTCGAAGAGATTCTCCTCTGCCATATAAATCCACAGTTTATTCTCTCTTCCCTATTAACTTATTGTCAACACATTTGTTTGGTGTTGAGAATTAGTTATGCTTTCTTCTCTACTTTGACAAGGTGAAATAAGAGTAACCAGAATGTTGAAAAATTTTAAAGTTACTAACCCAAATCCCAAGTTATCCTGCTGATCTGTCTCTTTAGGAAGCCTGTACTCCCAAATGTAAAAAAGGTGGGCCTACTTCATTTAAAAAACTATCCCAGTCTTTTCCAAAGTTATTTCCCACAAGCCTAGGAAAACATCTGTCTCAGAACTTCAGATGTTCCCACAAGGATCTTTTGGTGCTATTTTATTATCACAAAGTATTTCAAATAAGAGACTCTATTCAGGTGTTTATGTTATTCCAGAGAAGAAGGCTCGCCTGCTGGCATGTGGTAATGGGAGGAGGTGGTTGTATGAGGTGTTTCAGATTGGCTTTTATTTCTGTGATTGCTCCTGTTGACAGTTTCTGTGAAGATACCTCTTGGAATGAGGTATCTAGGTATCTGCCTAGAGCTGCCCTGAGTGTCAAAGCAAAGGAGTTCTTTGCTATGAAGAGTCCTACAGGCCATGTACCTCATCAGGTCAATGTTCCTTGGGGAACCTTCTCTAGAGAAAAACTCTTAACAACTGCAAGTATCATGAGAGTGCATAGAACAGGTGGCAAAGTAATGGCCTGAATGAAAATTCGGAAACTGAAAACTATCTCAGTACATTTTCTTCCATCATCTGCTATGGTCTGAATGCTTGTGTCCTCTCTGAAACTCATATAGTGAAACCTAATCACCAATGTAGTGGTATTAAGAGATGGGGACTTTGAGAAATTATTAGGTCACTCACTGTCATGAATGCTCTTATAAAAGAGACTGAAGGGAGCGTGTTTGCCCCTTCTGGTACATAAGGACACAGCTAGAAGGCACCATCTTTGAAACCTAAAGTGAGCCTTCACCAGAGAACAAATCTGTGGGTGTCTTGATCTTGAACTTCCTAGCCTCCAGGACTGTGAGAAATGAACTTCTATTATTTATAAATTACCCAGTCTTAGGCATTTTGTTATAATAGCCCAAAGAGATCAAAATAGTCATTCCTATGTAATCTCAGGGAATCATGAAATTTTAACTATTTCCATCTCTTATTCATATTACTCTGCAGTATGCCAAAGATAGGATTTCAGCATAAGTTGATTCGGCCTTCTTTTTGTTTAAGACTCCATAAAGAAAAACCATTTCTGTTCTCGCCTCATAATTCTTTTTATGGAAGACTTTAAACTTTGATATTTTCCCCCAAGCAAACTAAAAGTACAACAAACATTTTCTGCCAAACAAAGTCTTATGACTGAACAAACAAAACAGACAAAAATTATAAGCTTAATTCAGAAGCAGTAAGGGATATAAAAATAAATCCCAAAATGACATCCAATAAACTCCCACATGTAGTAGTTAAAACATTCCACTAATTAGTTTTCTGACCTTGAGTGAGTTATTTATCTTCACTGAGTATAATATACCAACCTTGCCTTTAATATTTATTATAACACAATAATAATGTGATTTATGAAATGTTTAAGATACAGTACTTCTAAAATAGAAGTTATGGGTACATATTGGCTTGTTACAGCTTGGAAGGCCATGATTTTTTTCATTTATGTAAATTCAAAATTAAGTTCGGGTGCACCCATGTCCTTTTAGAAGAATTAAGCCGTTCTATATCAACACCTTTTTTTTTTTGGCTACCAAAATTGAATTTATTTCAAAAGTCCCATTATTGTGCTTCTGGACAAAAGACCACAGCTTCATTTCTGGATTCCATAGCTAGTATTACCTAATAAAAACATAAAAACATGTTGAAGTTATTTTCATCTCTGTTCATGCTTATATGGTAGATCCAAAGAGTGAATAAGCCATTCCTTACAGAAGCAGAAAATACAATTGTAACCCTCCATGTGCAGCTAGCACATTTTCATCTTTGGCAAGGATCTCTGGGTCATGTGAACACCGTTTTGCTTATTTTCTGAGCATCACAAACATGGATTCATTATGATTTTGAGTTAGAAAGTAGCACAGTGACCATTTACTGGAATCCTCGCATTTGGGCATTACAGGAACCGAGACACAGTGATGAGAGTTGCCTGAAGCTACACAGATAGTGGCAGGGCCCAACTCAGCCAGTCCCACAAGCCAGGAGGGAAAAGGTACTTAGCAGGTACTTGATTTGCTCTTCTCTGCTTCTTCTTAATTCAGCGCCTTAGTTTTATTCATGGATAGTCTTCAAATGCTTAATCTCACCATTGAGAACCTTCTCTACTGATCCTTAATTTTTCTGTTTAGTGCTCATTGAGTTGCACCAAGGCCAACTTATCTGCCTATAGCTTTGGTTAGAAATGTTTTTCATCATTTGCCTCTAGTGAACAGTAACTCAAGTTTAAAAATAACTCTTCATTTTTCTCCTTCTTCCAAGCCATCAATTCTTTAAATCTTCCACGAAAACTTGGGGGCAGTTGTTAAGAGCAAATATTCTAGGTCAAAATACTCTAGATTAGAAACCCGACTCTGCTCCTGACTGCAATGGGATAATTCTTATAGTTACTAAGTTTTCCTCCACATTTCTTGGTACTTCTTGACCTTTCTCTGCTTAAATAGATAAATTTTGGTCAAAGAGAAGCAGTGATACAGGGAAAGAGCAAAGAAAAGCTTTTGAATTTAAAAGTTTCAGGCTTTGGGGCTATAGAGTCCTAGGTGGCTTTGAGCAGCCTGACAAAATAGATAAAGCATAATGACTTAAGAGAGAGATTTTAAACATACTTCTGGGATCTCAAAACCTGATGCCAAGTGAAAAGAAGCCAGATACAAGAGTACATACTACATAATTCCACTGATATGAAGTTCCAAAGGAGGGCAAAATTAATACATACTGATAAAAATCAGAAAAGTGATTGAGGATGGGACTTACTGAAAAGGGGCTTGAAGAAATTTTCTGGGCTGATAAAAATATTCTGTGTATCAATATGGGTATAAGTAACACAACTAGAAACATTATCCAAAGCTTATTGAATTGTATACTTAAGATCTGTGGATTTTAATGTATGTAAATTATACCTCAACAACCAATGTTTAAGAAATAAGATTCCTTGGGGAAAAAATCAGTAAGGAAGCAAATGCAGCTTTTATATGACTATGTTCTCTGAAAAAGGGGAAGAGTCTCTAAGTCCTGTGCTTGTCCCTTCCTGGGGAATAATTGGAGGAAGAGGAAAGACATAAACCATAAAAGAGTTTGGGGGAGTCTGAGAGCAAAGGGGACCTTGTCCTCCTTTCCCAGGTAAAACCAGGAAAAGTAGCAAGACCTCATAGTAAAAAAGACTGCATGGGGCATCTAGGCAGATGCTATGAGAACAGCAGAATGCTTTCTTTGCAATCAGGAGCTGCTGAGACATAACATTGAGAGCTAGAACCCCTCAAAAGACTGTGAAGTAGGGATGGGCATCCCATATGCAGCAGCCCGCATGGAGATGACTGAAGACAGAGGAGACACAAGCATGAATACACGATGACATGAAGGGTCATATGCCCTTTCCCATCAGTGCCTTGACTACCATGTAGCACCTTCCTCTGCTAAAATAAGATGCGAGTGATTGGTGGGAGCACACCCACAATGCATCTTACAAGGGTACATGTGAAACTTAGTAAATGTAGAATATAAATGTCTTAACACAATAACTAAGAAAATGCCAGGAAGGCTATGTTAACCAGTGTGATGAAAATGTGTCAAACGGTCTATAAAACCAGTGTCGGGTGCCCCATGATCACATTAATGTACACAGCTATGATTTAATAATAAATAAAAATAAATAAAATAAAAATAAGATGTGAGCTTAGGCAAAGGGAGAACCTCCAAAGTAACTGAGACTAATTTTACACTGCCCAATAGAATCTGCAGCTCATAATAGAAAGGTGTTGGTGTAAAATAAAGTTGTATTTCATAGACTCTTCATCTGTTGAATTAGAATGTGCCAGCCTTACCCAAGCCACATGACCACTGACAGGTAACTACCTCATTTGGAAGATGACAGCAGTACTGCTTACTTTGCAGAGCTACTGTAAGGAATTAAGATACAACATGCAAGTAGCTGACGCACAGCTATGTAAATACGTAATAACATTATTCTAGGAAAAAAAAATCCCCGTTTCCTAAAACAGCCAATCAGGGAGCCTCCAAACAGAACAGTGTCCTATGCCATTGTCTGTCACATAGTCAGCTCACTAATTTCCTTCTGTATTTTAGTAGGCTAACAAGAGATTCATGTCTGTGCAATGTAAGGTCTACTCAACTGTTTATAAATTTAGAAATGCTACTGTGAGAGAAATGATCACCATTAACCAGTGAACTCAGAGCTATTTTTCAACCTTTCTATCATGGTGGACACTGGGGGATGTATAGCCCAGATTCCCCTTCATGGAAGGATTTGCCCCGTTTTCTGGAGACCAGCAGACAGTCTTCAGTTGTTGGCCCATTCAAGAATGGTCTTGGCGCCGGGCGGCGCCTGTGGCTCAGTCAGTAAGGCACCGGCCCCATATACCGAGGGTGACGGGTTCAAACCCGGCCCCAGCCAAACTGCAACCAAAAAATAGCTGGGCGTTGTGGCGGGTGCCTGTAGTCCCAGCTACTCGGGAGGCTGAGGCAAGAGAATTGCTTAAGCCCAGGAGTTGGAGGTTGCTGTGAGCTGTGTGAGGCCACGGCACTCTACTGAGGGCCATAAAGTGAGACTCTGTCTCTACTAAAAAAAAAAAAAAAAAAAGAATGGTCTTGGCTACAGACAACCCCCTAGCCCTAGATCATGTCCTTTCCAGGACTGCACATAGCCAGTAACGGATTGGCTACATCAGTATCAGGGTGTCAGGGTCTGACTACCTTGGCCCAACTAGGAACAATTCTAAAAGGCCATTTTAGTTCCAGAACTCCTTCCTGGTTGGGTCAGACAAAGCTCTGGCTTGTTCTGCATTGCAACTCAGCTTCCCCATTGCCCAATTCTGCTCTCTTCCCTTTTTTTACCCTTCCATGGGTGTTTATCCCAAGGGTACCCCTTAAAATTATCATGTACCCTAAAGTTCATGTTATAGTCTGCTTCGTAGAAAGCTTGATCTTTGGCAGCTATAAGACATGTGTCTTGGATCAGAGGCCACCAGACATCAAGGTAATCCAATGTGCCTCGAATTAAACGAATTAATTTTTTTTAAGCTACTATAATGGTCATAGTCTTACCTCTGGTTTTGTCTCACAGAGGCAGATTTAAATCAGAATGAATACAACCATGCACAGATGTGCTGGGAGACATGTCTCCCTGGGTCTCTCATATTTCCATATACTGTACAAATTAAAACTGAGAGTCTTTTCCCTAGACTGTCTTTTCAAGGATGATAGTATAGTCAACACTCAACACCTTAGAAGACAGAGATAGTGTCTCTCTCTGGAGGAGGGAGAAGGTTTATTTCTTAACTAATACAATAAAGACAATATCTCTTTCTGAGGCAAAGGTGGGGCAAGTTTGCTTGCAGCCTATCATAAAAAAATAGGGATTCTAAGACTTAGCTGTTTTCAGCTGTGATATAAGCCCAGTGCCTATGTAACATTCACCCCGGCTATTCCATGATGCCCCCATGAGACTGCTCAGGTTTTGAGATTTCACCCTGCCTGCAAACTCACAAATCAGCCAGCCAGTTTCATGGATGCTAGCAGAAGACACAAGAGATAAAGCATCAGAGATAAAGGACTTTATTACTCATAGCACGGATTCTTCAACTCTGGTTGCACATTAGAATCACTCAGATTTTGAAAAACACTATTGCCTAGGGCTCAGCCCCATAGGTTCTGATTTAATTAGTCTGTGGTGTAACTGGGCATCAAAAATTTTTTGAAATTTTTTGAAGGGCTCCCTTGGCTCCCTTGGAAGATTCTATTGTAAAGCCAGAGCTGAGATGCTTCAGGCTACATTCATATACCCATAAGCTCAGAATTCCTTTCTACCCCATAGCAGATAGTACTTACGTAGCATCTTCAGACTGGGAGGAAGTGACATCCCTTAACTTAGGGATGCATAATCAGCTTAATGGCTATGACAAGAAATAATGTGGTTTTACCTTAGCATATGCACTTCATAGATCAAAAAGCATTTTTTCTTATATTATTTTATAGAGGAGAGGGCTGAGGCTAGGAGAACCTAAGTGCCTGCCTTGCCTTAGGTAGCCCAGTAAATTGGTTGCTATGACTCAAACTAGGAATTTATTAATGGGATGTGTTTAGGTGCTAATTGGGCTGCGCAAAGCTAGAGGGGGCTTAGGGACTTACAACTTCCTATGAACTGTTCAGTCAAAAACACCCTTTTAGCCTTCCTCTTGCTTGTTAATTGTTCATCTTCCCTGTGAGCTGTAAGCTCTGCAAGAAGAGGAAGACCATATCTATCCTATTCTCCAAAGTACCCAGCACCTATCCCACTGGGGGTAATTAAGGATTCTCAAACAGATCTGGTCCCTTACTCATTTTTGTTTTCCCTATAATTTTACACCTTTTAGTGCAATAGATCAAATAACCTCTTTCTATTAAATAAAAGCCTTGCTCTTATTTATGAGAAAAATAAGACTGAAAATGCCCCAGATTATTAAGAATGGGTTGAATCTTTGCTACCTGAACCATTTCAGCACGGAATAAAGTTAAAGACTTATTTTATGCGCACTGGATTCACATACAAAACAGGGGCAGATGGTAAATAAGCAGCTATTGTATCGCTGTCATTTGGAAGGGATGAAAACAATAGCACCAATGAATGATTGCTGTGCTGTGTCCCCACCGACCTTTCAATATTGTGCAATTAGGCACTTCTCATGGGAAAGAAAAAAGCTTTAATTAGTGTCTTAAAATTTGAAGATATCCTGTGCCACTGAACGGGAGATCAGTGTGTTCCTGGTGATATATGACACAGAATTTGATTAAACATCCAAATAAGTCTTGTTTGCAAGTTCCTGTCCCCTGCACCTTAAGGAATGGAAAAACACATCCAGATAGCCACTATATAGTTCTTACCATCTGCTCCACTGAGAGTAGGCATTTCATAGAATTATTTTATTCTTTATATTTATAAAGGGCAGGATGAATAGTTCTAGAGAAGATTATTACTAAGGAGCTTCTTTATGGCGCTGAAAATTAATTCAATTGAATCTCCTGCAGGGCAGCACCTGTAGCTCAAAGGGGTAGGGCGCTGGCCCCATATGCTGGAGGTGGTGGGTTCAAGCCAAGCCCCAGCCAAAAACTGCAAAAAAATAAAAAGCAAATCAATTGAATCTCCTGTATGTGGAAAGGAAAACAAAGCCAACATGTAGTTTAAGTATAAATCCTTAACTCTGGTCCTATCATAGTTCCAAGCTTCCTGTATAATGGTTTAGGGTAGACAGTGGGAGAGAAAGCCCAGCACTGATGCTTTTCTTGGCCCTCAAGAAGTACCCCAGAATTTCCATAAGATACACATCTTTGCCACAAAATTGAGGGAAAATATGCTGGCATTCTTGTTTGTTTGCTTGGTTATTCGTTTTGTCAGAAATAATCAAAGTACAAGTAGAATTTTGTACAAGTATACCACGTATACTATATGGAAGACTCAATAATGTTAAGAGTTTAATTTATCCCTAAATTCACCTATAAACTCAATATAATTTAATCAAAATCCCAGCAATCTTTTAATAGAAATTGATGAGCTGATTCTAAAGTTTATAAGGAAATTCATAGGATCTAGAACAGGCAAACAATATTAAATATAAAACAAACTCGGAGGCCTCACACTACCTAATTCTAAGACTTAGGATAAAGCTAGTCAAATGTTTACAGAAGAGCAGACACATGCATGAAAATGACCCATATCTATATGTCAATTCACTTTCAACAAAGCTGCCAAGGCAATTCAGGGAGGAAAGGAACATCTTTTCAACAAAGGGTGCTAAAACAACTGGATAGCCAATTAAAAAAACATAAACCTGATCCTTACTTCACATCATACATAAAAAGTAACTCGAAATGGATTATAGACCTAAATGTAAACGCTAAAACTATAAAACCCAGGAGAAAATGTATGGGAAAATATTTAACAGCTCGGGGTAAGAAAATGTGTTTAATAGGCTATAAAAAGTAAAAAACATACTAAGAAATTGGCAAATTAAACTTCATCAAAACTTAAATGTTTTGTTCTCTGAAATACACGACTAAAAAAATTAAAAGGCAAAGGCAAGACAAATAAAAGAAAATATTTACAATACACATCTCTTACTAAGAACTTGTATCCAGTATATAAACATTAATTAAAAGGATCTTTAGGGAGAAATTAGGAAAATTTGGGTAGAAACTATATATTAATTATATCAGTATTTCTCAATCATTTTTTCATTATCATGCCCCCAACATTTTAGACATTGTTTTTCTTTCTTTTTTTTTTAACAATGATAAGTTGTTTTTTTTTTTCAATTTTTTTTTTGTTGTTGTTGGGGATTCATTGAGGGTACAATAAGCCAGGTTACACTGATTGCATTTTTTAGGTAAAGTCCCTCTTGTGATCACGTCTTGCCCCCAGAATGTGTGGCACACACCAAGGTCCGCCCGCTCCCGCCTTCCCTCTCTCTGCTTTTCCTTCCCCACCCCATGACCTTAATTGTCATTAATTTAGACATTGTTTTTCTAACTGCTCCCACAAAGAATTTTCATATCACTGTTATCCTATATATCTTATACTGTGTACTACATGTGTATCTGTGCTTTAAATACAAAAAGAGTAAGGAATTTTTGTACACAACCCCAAGAAAAAAATTTAACTGTTGAGAATGCATGGATCATATTAAGTTTCATATACTATTACTTTAAGAGTTATATAACAAAGTAAATATAAAATAAGCATTAAGTGCTATAATAGGTTAAATTTATTTTGAATACTTCAGAATTAAACAGACAAAACATGGCAAAATGCCAATCAAATCAAATGATAGGTATAAAAGGGTTCATTAATACTGATCTCTCTACTTTGCTGTATAATTAAGATTTTTCATACTGAAAATAAAGTATGAAAAAAGATGCTAACAGAGGTCTGTTGGTGATGAGAAATGAGGTGGATTTAAAATTGTTTCTTTGGGGCGGCACCTGTGGCTCAAGGAGTAGGGCGCTGGTCCCATATGCCGGAGGTGGCGGGTTCAAACCCAGCCCCAGCCAAAAAAAAAAAAAATTGTTTCTTTGTATTCCTCTATATGGTTTAAGTTGCTGGTATGAAAGGGGATAATATATATAAAAATCGTAAGGTTATTATTATAAAAATAAGAAAATTAATTTTACATAAATTAAGAATAGAAACAAGTTTATATTAGATCTCTATAAAAAATAAACCTACAATAAGAATCCAATGCACTCAATTCTAACATAAAGCCAATAGACCATCTAATACACACCTACATAAGAGAAAAACTCAAATCAATTCAAGGTGGGGGAGGGGAATGAAAGAACAGGGAGGGGAGGATAGAGGGGGTTGGGGAATTACAGTGTATGGCACACCTCTTGGGGGCAGAACACAATTATAGGAGGGACTTTACCTAACAATGCAATCAGTGTAACCTAATTCTTTGTACCCTCAATGAACCTGATACGATTAAAAAAAAAAAAAAAAGACCTACAGAAAACATCACACTTAATGGCAAAATCTTGAAAGTCTTTCCTTTACTATTAAGAACAATCCAAGAAAATCCACTATTACCATTTCTTCAACATTGCACTGGATGGCCTTAGCCACTACAGGAAGGTAAGATAAAAAATTAAAATATCTAAGGATGGAGAAAAACTATTATTCTTCCTAAGAAAATCTAAAACAATTTATAAGTTTTTAATAAGAATTAATGATCATTCTATTGAATATCCACTTTAGAAAACTCTTTAGCATTATTTACTAAAAGTAAAAATGCACATAATGGACCACCACTGATTTATTCTATTTCTAGAAATATATCATAGAAAACTCTCGTGAACATGCTCTAGGAGACATTTATATAAATAGAATCGTGTTTGTGTTAGCAATAAGTAAAGGAACAAAGGAATCAATCTAAACCTCCTTCAGTGGTAGATTGGGTACATAAATCATAGTCTATATATACATATGATGTAACACTATTCAACAGAGACATGAATGTTCGATATCCTGTCTGCAGACTCTGCCCCTGATCCTAGACAGTATCTAATGAATGCTGTGGCAGGTCACAGGGAGGATCAGGCTAGAAGGAGAAACTAATCAATAAAATCCCAAACCCTGGACCAATTCAGTAAGCATACTGTGATGGCACCCTTACAGACAAAGGATGGCACATTTTAATTTCCCTGGGCCATCAGGGTGTCACTTCTCTAGAGTTTGAATGTGTCACTATAAAATGGCTCCAAAAGAAGAAACTTTCACATTCAATTTTGTATCAAATGCACAAAGTGTTGTTAGATTAAATCTCTTCTTAGTGCCCTGAGTCTTTTGATCAAAATAGAAGCGGTTCTTTTCTTCTTTCATTGTGATAGATAATAACGAATGTCTTATCCTAGAATTGCAGCCAATTTTTCAATAATAATTTTGCTTTCCATTCAGCCTAAATAAAACCTCACTGTTTCAACCTTATTGAACACTGGTTCAAATGAGGGTCACAGCTTCTAAGAAAACTACAATTTGTTAACATCTCATTAGTATTGGCATTATTATTCAGCAGCAGACTTTTCCCTATTTAAAACATTGTGAATATTCTCAATTTATCCTAGTATATTTCTCCCCACAAAAGGTGAAGTTAAGACCCAGGACATCATCAAAACATGTCAGAGGCACTTCTTTTTTCCATCTTACAGAACTGAGCTGCTCTTTTATTTTCCCACACACGATCTCCAACATGGCTTTCTTGAGTTGAAGGCAGAACACAGGATAGCAGTGACTTTACACTGATCTTCTGAGCCAGTGCATATTAGTTTGCTTGGGCTGTCCTAAGAAAATATCACAACCTTGGTGGCTTAAACAACAGACATTTATTTTCTCACAGTTCTAGAGGCTAGGAAGTCCAAGATCAAGGTACTAACCAATTCAGTTTCTGATGAAGTGAGGGCTCTCTTCCTGGCTTGTAGACTGCTGCCTTCTCATTGTATCCTCACATGGGAGAGAGGAAGAAAAGGGAAAAAGTGGGGAAGAGAGAAAGAGAGGGAGAGAACTCCTCTGGAGTCTCCTCTTACAGGTACACTAATCCAAAAGGATCAAAGGTCACCATTGCGATCTCATTTAACCTTAATTACTTCCTTTCTCCAAATACAGCCATACTGGGGGAAAGGCCTTCAACATATCCATTTGAGTTGAGGGGCAAGCAAAATTCTGTATCTGTGCTCAAGGACTAGGTTAGTTCTTTTTGTTTTGCTAAGTTGTAGACCAACAATTTTGTACAAATTCATCAGAAACAAATCCCTAGAATAATGAAATGGTGGAAAACCTAAAACCATGAAAGATACAACACTTGATTTCTTCTTTATTATTAGATTCAATAAACAAAAAATTCACTCTGTAAATACCTTTTTTTCTTTTTTAATGATTATGGGTACATAACATTTGCATGTCCTTATAGGATACATGTGATATTTTAACACAAGCATACCATGAGAATTAATCAAATCAGGGTAAGTGGGGTAGCCATCATCTCAGGCATTAATTCTACTCTTAGTTATTTTAAATTATACCCTAACTTACCATTGCTTATAATCACTTTGTTGTGCTAGCTAATCTATCTAATATTTTTGCATCTGTTGACCATCTCCACATTATGCCCCCCTCCCCACTACTCTTCCCAGCCTCTGGTAACTATCATTTTACTCTCTATCTCTATGACATCAATTGTCTTAATATTTAACTCCAACACATGAGTAAGAACATGCAAGATTTGTCTTTCTGTGCTTGGCTTATTTCACTTAATGTTCCCCAGTTCTATCTATGTGGTTGCAAATGGCAGGGTTTCATTCTTTCTTGTGGCTATATCATATTTCATTGTGTATATGTACCACAATTTCTTTATGCCTTCATCTGTTGATGGGAACTTAGGTTGACTCCAAACCTCACCTATTGTGAATAGTGCACATATCTGTATTGATATACTGATTTCCCCTCCTTTGGCTATATATACCCAGCAGCGGGTTTGCTGGGTCATATGGTAGTTCTATTTTCAGTTTCTTGAGGAACCTCCATACTGTTCTCCATAGTGGTTGCACTGATTCACATCCCCACTGATAGTGTATGAGGGGTCCCCTTTCTCCACATCCTTGCCAGCATTCATTATTGCCTTTCTTTTTGATGAAAGCTATTCTAACTGGGATGAGGTGATACTCATTGTAGTTTTGACTTGCATTTCTCTGGTGACTAATGATGCTGAGCATCTTTTCATAGACCTGTTGCTATTTGTATGTCTTCTTTTAAGAAATGTCTATTCGGATCCTTTGCACATTTTTAATCAGATTATTTGATTTTTTCTGGTTGAGTTTTAGGAGCTCCTTTTATGTTCTAATTATTAGTTCCTTGTCAGAACAGTAGTTTGTGAATATTTTTTCCCATTCTTTGGTTCGTTTCTTCACTTTATTATTTCCTTTGCTGCACAGAAGCTTTGAAGATTGATGTGATCCCATTTGTCCAATTTTGCTTTGGTTGCCTGTGCTATGGCATCCTTGCCCAGACCAAAGTGCAGTTCTCCAATGTTTTCTTTTAGTATTAACAATTTCAGGTCTTATATTTAAGTCTTTAATCCATTTTGATTTGATTCCTGTACATGGTGAGAGACAGGGGTCTAGTTTCATTCTTCTGCACGTGGCTATCCAATTTTCCCACCACCATTTATTGAAGAGACTGTCCTTTCTCCATTGTGTGCTCTTGACACCTTTGTTGAAGGTAAGTTAACTAAACCAGCATAGCCACTAGAATTGCCCAAAGTGGCCTAACTGCCTTAGAAATTTAGTCCAGGTCTCAGTCTGCTTTTGGTAAGTTGGTGATGGGGGTGGTTGGAACTTGAGCTTCTGGGTGGGGGATTTCCCTCTGGCTGGGCTGGTCTAAATATTCCCTCCATGAGCACTGCCAGAATTCTTCCCTGTGTTCCCCTGTTTGAGGGTGACCCTGGGTTTCAATGCAAAGTGCCACAATCACTTGACTCTCTCTCCCTCAAGTGCACAGATTCTTCACCTGATATGCTGGCATGGCATTGCCAGGCCATGGGGGCAGGGGTGACACAGGCGATGCAAGATTGTCTTTTTTGCCCTCTTCAGTGTCACTTTACTTTTTATAATGTGGGAAGCAGGTAGTATGATCACTGACCTGATTTTTGGTTGTTTTGGAGCTGCTTGCTCGTGTGGATAGTTGTTACATATGGTGTACAATCACTGGAGCCATCTTGCTCTTCTCCCTCCCCTTCTGTAAATGGCTTTTGAAAAATAATTTTTGCTATGGTAAAATATATATATAACAAAAATTTACCATTTTAACCATTTTAAAATATATGGTTTAGCCACATGAAGTATATTCACAATAATGTACAATAATCACTACCAGCCATTTCTAGAACTGTTTCACCATCCCAAACAAAAACTTTGTACTCCTTAAACAATAACTCTCCATGTCTCTCTCTACTCATCAGCCCATAGTAACCACTGTTCTACTTTCTGGGTCAGTGAATTTGACTACTCTAGATACCTCACGTAAGTGGAATTATACGGTATATGTCCTTTTGCACCCAGCTTATTTCACGTAGCATAGCATTTTCATGAGTCATCTGTGTTGTAGCTTTTTCAATGCTTCTAAGGCACTTGCTCCTGATTTCTGTACTTATTCACTGGGAGTGTTACCTTATAGTTCGTGGATCAGCATCAGTCCACAGATTACTTTGAGATCACACCTTAACTAGAATGACTCGAAGTTACTGTGTAGCCAAATGTACACTCCCACACACTTTGCTAGACCATTATCTCCCACTTAAAACCTGGGATGAGTTGGAATTCACCGAGAATGGGGCCATTTATTTAGTAGGCAAGGCCGTCCACATCAGGAATATTTTCAGTGAAGAAAGAGAATGGTCTTTTGTGTTTACCTGCATGTATGCGCAGCATCTTGCACACAGCCTGTATGTTGAGCTGATGATCGGGTCAGATAAATAATACTACTTTCAATTGCTAAAATTTTGGTACATTGAAAGTATAGACCTTCTTAGCCCTGGCAGCTACGCATTTTTCCTCGTTAGAAACAAACCTCCAAGTTGCTTCCTTGTACTGAGTTCCACTGTTAAATGGTCTAAATGCAAAGCCATATTCCATTAGCCTTCTAAACAGCCTTGAAGATTATCGCCAGAAGGTTCAAGATGGTGGCCTGAGCACACATCTGTCCCCTCGTCTTTCTAAAAATCACCTACTCCTCCAGGATGTACAACTTCCAAATATTTTCCAGTCCACAAGCAATCTCTACTCCTCTCCTTTTTGCTGTCCTCAAAAACATCTGCCTCTTTCTCACCCCGTCACTTCACCTCCCACAAACAAGTTAAAATTTTGTGGCCTGCAAAAAAATCCCTGAAGCAAAGAAATGTTGGGGCCTATTTGAAATAAAAGAAGTGGATTATATGGGTGAATAGCATAAATGTATACTGCAATAAATCATCTAGACATATTCTCCCCCATACTTACTTAGTGGGGGTTCTCACTGGCATCAAGGGGATGTGCCTGCTTCGAACCAGTGCTTTTCTTTTCTAGAACACATTCTGGAGACCCCACATTCTAGAATTTCCTGCCCAAAAGGCCTTAAGCCTGCTTCCAGAGCCTGAGCAAGCATCTTTTCTAAGACTCCCCAGCTACTATGCACTATGCCAGGCTCAAGGGGTGGCCAAAACCATTGCTCTCTGCTGGGGCGGGGTCAATGGAGCCTTAGTATGTGGGCTGGGGTATCTACAATATGCATGGCTACCCTCTCAATACAGGACAGATCCTAAAGTGAGAAGAGAAAAGGGGTGAGCCTCTATGCCACCATGATGTGATGTGGAACCCAAGGAGTCCAAGAAGCCCGCACTCAAATCTGGCCTTCCAGGTCATAGTGAAGGCATGCACCTATCTGTCAAACCAGTGGGAAAGAACATATTTTATTGAACAGTTTGTTAGCTTGACTGACAGCTTGAAGTATTTAGGCACATAGCATGTAGCCATCCATTGTACTTTGTTTCAGCCCCCTCAAATGTTAGCAGGATCTTATCTCCCTTAAAATCTTCTCATGCCCCACAATGACAGCTCACTTTCTCAGAGCTCACCCTGCCCTCTCCCACACAGCAGGGAATGCGCACTGGGAAGGCTCAGTCCAAGGGCCATCCTCTGAAGTCTCTTGAAACATATTTTGTCTCTATGTGACTATGTTACCAACTTTAAACAGAGGCAGAGCATTTATTTCCTTTTATTTTCAAGTTAGGCATTTGTTAACATTCTGAAGTAATGTCATGTTTTTGAATACGTAAAACATCAACATGTTTCAAAGTATAAACTCTGTGAAAATGTTACCTTGAATTAGTCCAGCTTCCTCTCTTCCCTTCCACCTCCCGCTCCCTAGAGGCAATCGTTTTGATAAGTTTTTTGTTTATCATACCAGCATTTCTTTCTGCAAATGGAAGCAAATATGTAGATATTTTCTTACCTCCTGCCCCTTTGTTGCACAGAATATAGCACGCTACATCTTTTGCTTTGTCACAATTAAATACCTTGAGAGCACTCTATGTCAGTATCCTTTTTTATCTGTTTCTCAGGAACAGATAACATGTACAGAAGGCATGACCAGGCCAAAGCTGTTTTGATCTGTGCACATCTATTTTATCATCCTGTATTGTGGATGTTTGGGGGTTTTACCCAAATGTCTGGCATTACAAATAACGCTATAATAAACAACTTTGTGCACGTATCACTTCATAAATGTGCAGGAATATCTTTTAGATAAATTCCTAGAGGAGGGATTCCTAAATCAAGGAGGCAAATGCATCTGTAATTTCACAAGAGGTTAGAAAACTCCCTTCCATAGACGTTATAGCTTTGCTTTCCTACCGGCATTGTTTTATGTGCGCTTGTTTCCTCTCAGCCTACAGAGTGCAGTGTCAAGCTTTGAAAAATTTGTCCATCAGATAGGTGAGAAATGGTCTCTCACTGAATTTTGATTTGCATTTCTGTTATTATTGGTGAACTTGATAATCTCTTTAGATGGTCAAAGCCCTATTTATATTTCTTTTGCTGTATTGCTCATTTTCCTGTTTTGCTCTTGGTTTTTTCATATAGATTTTCATATAGATTTTAGGATGTTAGATATATCAAAAGTCTTTATTATCTGATATAATTTGCAAAACCTTTTCCCATTTTGTCATTTGCCCTATGCCTTTTCTTTTTGTATTTTTAGCCATGAAGACTAGAGTTTTTTTAATGTGTACTATGTAATCTAATCTTTTCCTATGTGGCTTCTGGATTTTGAGTAATAATTTGAAAAGCTTTCATCATTCCAAGGTTATTAAAGAATTCACCCATGTTTTCTTTTATTCCTTTTTTAAAAAAAAAAAAAACACATTATATCTTTAATCCATTTGGTGCAATTTTTGGTGTGTGGCACTGCATCAGTCATGAGAGTTTGGGGTTCACGGATGCCTGTACTTAGATTTTCTACTTTAAGTACAGACGCAAGGACTTGGCAATCCTGAATGCCTTTCCACTCCCATTAGTTGTCTGCAATTAGCTTTGCCCATCAACTATTCAAAATAGTCCTCATGAACATTCATTTGCAAAAAACATGAACTCCATCCTTTACCCCAGAGACCCCAAGAACCTCAGTTCCCCCAGGTGCAACCATTATACAGGAGGCTTAGGTAACTACCTTTATCATGACATGCACAGAGTACTGAAACTCTCGCACTTCCAAGGGTGAGGGTTTGGGTCTTTGGTGTTATTTTTACTGTGTATGGATCTATATTTGGGCTGGACAATCCTTAGAGGATAACCAGGGGGATAAGGAGTGATAAGAAAAGACAACACTAGAAAATGAGTTGGGTAGGGCACTTGATGGTGAACTTCAATTGAGCTTTTCCTGGTGGTCCCCCTCCAGCTTTCTTCTTGGTCTCAACTTTTGTGTAATTGAATGCGAGTGATTAATCTTCATTAATTGAGCATTTTTTGTTGTTGTTGTTGTTGTTGTTTGTTTGGGATTCATTGAGGGTACAAAGAATTAGGTTACACTGACTGCGGTTGTTAGGTAAAGTCCCTCTTATAATTGGGTCCTGCCCCCAAGAGGTGCGCCATACACTGTGACCCCCCATCCCTCATTCCCCTACCCCACCCTTTATGTTAGCTCATCTACTGCTTTCCTATTAGAATTGAGTACATTGGATTCTTGCTTCTCCATTCCTGTGCGAGCACATTTTTAAGAATTTTGAAATACAAGTCTGATTCTTGAAGTTTGCATAGCACGCTTTTCTCTAGGGGAATGTAAATGAGCTGTTTCACTAACAAAAAAGTTTTCAAATGTGGGGAAATAGATGTGTGTTTCCTCTCCTCAAAAATTTTTTTCATACTGAATAATGCAACTGTCAGTCCCTGAGTTTGTTTCTTAAAACCTTACAGCCAAACAAATTGTTACTTCTTGGTCTGTGCCTATAATGAAAGTTGCTTGTTCATTAACCAGCCATAAGCATATTTGTGTATTTTATGCTCAAGGCAAAATGCCTCACGTGTCTAGTTTAAATGGTCTAAAGTCAGATTCTCTCTACTACTATGTATCTTCTAGGATTTCAGTTATTCTGATCGTTTAATGGGATCTTCTCTTTTAAATGTGGAAAGTTATAAAATGGACTACCTTTTCTCTTGCACTGGTCTTTATTTCACTTAATTAAAAATGCATTGATTTTTGAAACTGAGATCATAATTAAGGGAGATGGGGCATTTGTATTGTGCTGCTCAAGGAAGACATTCTTGGGCACAATGGACCAGTGTGGGAAAGCATCCTCCAGATATTCTCATTGATCATAAAGTACTATCCCACCAAATAACTCTTGATTAGGGGCAATGCTTTTACTGCCATGAGATATCCAAATCATATTGGCTGAAAGTCCTTTGAGAAGCAAGCACCATGTTTAATTTTGAGTGTGCCTTTAGGCCATGGTATGAGGGAATTTATTACATCAACTAAAGATTTTGATAATTATAATTTTTGGATAATATTTTTCATTTCTAATGTTTAAAATTAATAAACCAAAGGAAATTGAATACAGATAACCTGGTCACTACAGTTTTAGATAATTCACCACACCCGTGCAAAGCATGATGAAAGAAATGAGCTATACTCACACATAACATTTTATCTTTATGAAGCCTGGGAAAGCCATAGAGAATACTGTCTTAGTCTAAGTTGTCCCCCAAAATAAGATCCTCAATCTAGGATCCAAGTATAAACAATTTATTTGGAAGGTTATCTTAGGAAACACCAGGAGTGGAATGAATATATGAGACAGAGAAAGGAAGCCAATGCAGTGTGTTATCAAGACAGTGCCACTGTGGGCAACTACAGCTAATCCTACTGAGTACAGCCTCAGCATTATCCTAACTAAGGGGTGAGGAAGTCTATAGTTGGTTGAGGGCTGCTTGTAGGGGGTGTTAACTCTCTAGTATTTCCTATTTGTTCCATGACTGGACCAAGGATGAATTCAAGTGTGAATGTCAAGTGTATATGGAAAGAGCAGCAACAGTGTTTCCTCCTAAGTCAAAATAATGGAAAGTGCAGGACAAAAAATAAATTAATACTCTTTTAATGCACTACTTGGAGTCTAGAAATTAGTTCCAGTAGAAAATAATTTGGAATAACTATAGCAGGGGAGAAAGGGAGAGAGAGAAAGAGAAAGAGAGAGAGAGAGAGAGAGAGAAGATACCAAAAAAGCAACCAAAAGTTTCTATTAAAGCAATATATTCAGTCATTAAATATTCATGACCTACCATATCCCTTTGTAATAACTCCAGGGATTTCTAACTTAAAAACACAACTTCTTTAATATTATCCCCCAAATTTCAAATCACCATGCTGATAAACAGGCATCCAAAAATAGAAAGGATATATTTGAAACATTCATTTTTGCCTTCTCAAAACTGTTAATTTTTAGGTGTTTTTTAGCTACTGAAGTGACTCATACAGGGGGATTTTAACTCCCCATGGGAGAGGGCATTTAAGGAGAAACTAAAGTCATCCAGAAGATAATGATGCTGATGATAATGTAGCTGCTCGTCATGGGGAAATTAATGATTAAAGATCTCTGGCTATGAACAAATGAGGGTATGAGCAATCTGCTTCAAGTTATGACAAAAATCGGAAGTGGAAGTATAATTTTTAAATCTCTTTTGGTCCCCTGTATCCATTAAAATAGATTATATGTGGGATGATGGGGCAGTGCATGAGGAGGAAGACAGGAAGTAGAGAAGGAATTGGGTAACCAAGAACTAGAATTAAAGATTAGAGATTCCTACTTCAAGGCAGAAGCTGGTAATGAAAGCCAAAGGGATGAGCCAAGACTCAGGAGACAGCGGACACCATGTTTTCATAATTGCCAAGAACAAACAGAAAGTTCAAAAGACCAGAAACAAGATTTAAGACAAGATTACAAAACTAGGACTTTAGATTATGGCAAATGAATCAGAATAAAAGCAAGTTGAGAATAAGTGAAGGAGGTTCTAGAATTCAGGAGTGTCCAATCTTTTTTGTTTTCTGTCACACATTGGAAGCATAAAAGTTGTCTTGAGCCACACAGTAAATATGCAAACACTAATGAAAGCTGATTAGCAAAAAAAAAAAAAAAAAAAAAGTCCTCCAGGCTACAGGTTGGACACTCCTGTGATGCGTATGGGAGTGGGGGTCATCTTAACAGAAGCTGGGAGAGGCTAGAGCTTAAAACTAGAACCAAATGTTAGAAGGAACAGGAAAGCACAGCCACTAGATAGTACACCATTCCCCAGATGTGTCTTGTACTCTATCTTTACATACACAGTAAATCCTAACTCTCCTTTAAAGCTCAGTTCAGATGTTACCTCCTTCGTGGGATTGGTTCCCTCCTCTGTGCTTCCTTTGTGCCCCTATGATAATTTTTAGGACACTTTGCTTTACTTCTCCTATAAATGGACATACACACACGCACACACACACATATACAAATTAGTCTTCTGAGAATTCCCTGTTTTGACCATTTTTTGTGCTCTCAATCTGCAATGACTGCTCATGACAGTTCATTACCATGTTCTCTAGATTAGAGAAGCAATTTCTCTACTTCTCCCTTGGGATATTTCCACAATAAGAAACCTAAATAATAACAATAACAATAATCATAGCTATTACTTATTGAGCACTTGCTATGAACCAGAAGCTGACACTGACACTAGTCCCTCATGCCTCTCCTTCTGATCTGGAAAACAGGAATAATAACATCTACTTCATGGAGAGGTTGTCATGGTTACACGGAGTGATGCAAGTGAGAGTCTTAGCACTGGAGCTGAAAATCATTAAGAATTTGGTAAGTATTTTACCACAATGTCTAGTTTAATTAAGAAAAAGAAAATCTAGGAGATCACTAGATGAAAAGCGGTGTTATTGGATTATGGAAAAATGAAATTCCAGGGCAGTTGCAAAGGCCAACATGCTTTGTGTTATTTTTTTGTCTGCTATTTTGTCTATTCTATCAGAGAAAAAGAGTCCACATTCTATGATCACTACCTTTATGTGATATTCATGTATTTTGGGATTTTCTGGTTATCTTTCTGTTGTTAATTTCTACCCTAATTCCATTGTGATCTGTAAACAGACATTATATGATTTATATTCTTTTAAACTTGTTAAAGTGTGTTTTACGGCCTGGATTAGAATGTAGTCTATCTTGGTGAGTGTTATGTGTGAACTTGGAAAGCATTTGCATTCTGCGTGCCCATAATTCAGTGGTTAGGGCATTGGCCACTTGCTCCAGGGCCAGTGGGTTTAAACCCAGCCCAGTCCAGGCCTGCTAGACAAACAAACAAAAAAAAAGACAGGCATTGTGGTGGCTGAAGTCTCAGCTACTAGGGAGGCTGAGGCAAGAGAATCACTTGAGCCCAGGAGTTGGAAGTTGCTGTAAGCTGTGACACCACAGCACTCTACCAAGGGTGACAAAGTGAAGCTCTGTCTCAATTTAAAAAAAAAGAATTTGCTTCTGCAGGTGTTCGATGAAATAGTCTCTAAATGTCAACTATATCCAGTTGATTGATGGTGTTATTGAATTAAACTATGTCCTTACTGATTTTCTACCTGTTGGACTCATCCATTTCTGATAAAGGAGTGTTAAAGTCTCCACCTATAACGGTGGATTCATTTATTTCTTGTTGCAGTTCTATCAGATTTTGCCTCATATATTTTGATGCTATGTTGCTAGGCATACACATGTTGACAATTGTTATGTCTTCTTGGAGAATTGACCCTTTTATCTTTATATAATGTCCTTCTTTATCCCTGATAACCTTCCTTTCCTTTAAGTTTGATCCGTCTAAAATTAATATAGCTACTCTTGCTTTCTTTGGATTAGTGTTAGTATGTATGTATTTCTCCATCCATTTACTTCCGATCTATATGTGTCTTCATATTTACAATGACTTTCTTATAGACAACATACAGTTAGGACTTGTTTTTTAGTCCATTCTGACAATATCTATCTTTTAATTAGTGCATTTAGACCATTAATATGCAAAGTGGTCATTGATATAGTTGAATTAAAATCTGTCATAAAGTTTTGTATTTGTTGCCCTTGTTCTTTGTTCCTATTTTCATTTTCCACTCTTTTTTTTTTTTGCCTTTTGTGGTTTTAATTAAGCATTTTATGTGATTCCATTTTCTCTCCATTCTTAGAATATCAGTTATACTTCTTGTTTTTAACATTTTTAGTGGTTGTCCCTGGAGTTTGCAACATACATTATAGCTAATGCAAATTCATTTTCAAATAACATTATACTGCTTCACAGAGAGTGTGAGAACCTTATAAAAACTAAATAACAACAGAATCCTCCTCCCTCCTGTCCTTTGTAACATTGCTGTCATCCATTTTACTTATATGTAACCATACATAATCACATATGTAAGATACATACAGAAGCATACATAATTGAATACATTGTTGCTTTATTTTAAAGAAATTGTTACCTGTTAAATCAATTAAGAATTAAAAAATAGGGGTGGCGCCTGTGGTTCAGTAGGTAGGGTGCCAGCCCCACATACCGAGGGTGGCGGGTTCAAACCCAGCCCCGGATGGCCCAACTACAACAAAAAAATAAGGGATAGTAGGGGGATCACAACTATGGAGCACATTGCAAGTACAAGTTGGTTCTATCATGTGTAGAACACAAATGTCCTAATGCTATAATTAGGTAAATGAGATTAAAGCTATACTGATTAGTATGATGTAAGCACTCCAATTTGTACAAGTAATCAACACACTGAAATGGGCATAAACATATTTCTGATCTATGTACAAAAGACTTAATAAAAAAAAAAAATAAAAATAGCTGGACGTTGTGGCGGGCGCCTGCAGTCCCAGCTACTCAGGAGGCTGAGGCAAAAGAATCGCCTAAGCCCAGGAGTTGAAGGTTGCTGTGAACTGTGTGATACCACAACACTCTACCCAGGGCGATAAAGTGAGACTCTGTCTCTACATAAATAAATAAAAATAAATGTGTTTATATTACCTATACTTATTCCTTTGATTTTCTTCCTTTCTTTATGCACAGCCAAGTTTCTGAGCTATATTATTTTCCTTTTCTCTAAATAAATTCTATTCACATTCCTTGCAAGGCAGGCTTTTGCATAGGAAGGAGGCAATTTATTCAACAACCAAGCACTGTGTTAAGCACTGGCGATGTAGTGCTGAACAAGATAGCATCTTGCCTTCATGGATATTTCAGTGTCAAAGAGGAGATAACCAAGCAAGTAAGAATGAGAGGGTCCTCACATAGATTCTCTCACACTACACACATACATGTAGAGAGAGCGATACAGGGACAGAGACAGAAAGGAAAAGAGAGAGAGACAAAGACACAAAGGCAAGACTGCAAAGGCGAGTCTTCTACCAAGTGCAACTTGAATCATAGAACTGTGGGGTCTCTTTAAATGTTCTAAGGGTTTAGGGGTTGGTTTGCCTGCACCACGTCTGGGGGCCAGAGGGCAAAGCTCAACTGGCTAAACATCCCTTCCAGGCTCTGGTAAGGGACTGGTCACCTATTCCTAATGACTCAATGAAGCTGATGGTGAGACAGAAAAATCAATCTCTGGATAATTCTTTGTCCGAGCTCTGCTCCTACCACACTTACTATGTATATACCATTAGAATACATTTCTCAGCCCTTGCAGCCTGTGTGGAATTTTACATCTTTAAATTGTTTCCATGTATAATTACTCAGCCCTTCAGAACCAGAGACTGACAGTGGGTAACTGGTGCTGAATCATATGATTCACTGGTGCCAAAGGCCCAGACAGTTTATACTTAGAATGGTAGTACGTATGGAAAATGCCATTTCTCATTACAAAACAAAACTTGGGAATAGAAGTCAGTCACCTATCTGTGCAAACACATAGCTTTGAAAACACCAGAGGCATTAAAAGAAAAGAATACTGACCTCCAAATTTCTGTTGAAAAGTTACGTATATCAGTCCCCTGCTCATTTTCTCCAGTGGCCTCCCCTCTGATCTGGAGAGGCCAATGTCTGCTTTTACCTTGTAGCCCCTTCTTTCTAGAACTGTCTTCTACCACATACCTGGATAGCTGACTCCCTCAAATCTTCCTGGCCAGTATTCAAATGTCTTTTTCTCAGATAGGGATTCTGAGATCTCCTTTATTATGAAAACAACCCATATCTCACCCTACAGTTCAGATCCTCCAGCCTGCTTTGTTTTATGAGATACCAGCCATTATCACCTGAGATGTGTGTGTTTGTTTATTTTCTATCCTACTTACTATGGTTTACAAGGTCTACAGGGCTCAAAGTTGCTCTGATTTGTCCACTGCTGTATCCTCATACTTAGAAGAATGCTTGGCTAGAGTAAGCATTCAATACATACTTGCTAGGGAAGTTCTTAAAAATAAAAAACAAGGATAGGATTTGCCCTATCAGATATCAAGATATAGTAGAAAGCAATATTTATTCAGGCAGTATGATATTAGACCAATGAAACAGAATAGAGAACCTTAAAATAAATGCTTGTATATCTTGACACAATATACAATGAAGGTGCCATTGAAGGTCAGTGGGAAAAGGATGGACTCTTCAATAAACTAAATTAGGACATCTGGTTACAATGTAGGTAAAGGAGGAAAAAAGAACGAAAACTAGTACTTTACCTTATATGTACACAATAATCAGTTCCAAATGGATTAAGACCTAAATGCGAAAGGCAAAATTTAAAAGCACTTATATGACAATGTAGAATATCTTCATGTCCTCCAAAGAGAGGATTTCTTAATATAATAAAACATATCTTCCATAGAGGAATCAAAGGACTTAATTTCATCAAAAAAGCCATAACAAGAGTTGAGTAAAAACACAAGGTGGTACACCTGTGGTGCATCTTACAAGGGTACATGTGAAACTTAGTAAATGTAGAATATAATTGTCTTAACACAGTAACTAAGAAAATGCCAGGAAGGCTATGTTAACCAGTGTGATGAAAATATGTCAGACGGTCTATAAAACCAGTGTATGGTGCCCCATGATGGCATTAATGTACACAGCTATGATTTAATAATAAAATAAAATAAAATAAACACAAGGTGGGAAAAAGAATTTGCCATCCATATAACCAACAAATAGTGTTGACACCTTAAGAACCCTTCATAACAAAGACAAAACAATTTGAAAAGTGGAGAAAATAGTAGAACAAACAATTCAAAACATGAAATCTGAATCTGTTCAAATGTGTTAATAATATAAAATGCCAATTAATACCCCAATGATATCAATTCCATACACACTTTGGCGAAATTAAAAGTTACAATTCAGGGTGTTAGGATGGAGGTGGTGCAACCTGAACTCACATGCATGTCTGTTGGGGATATGAACTGGCACCACTATTTTTGGAATACAGCTTGGTCTTCTCTAACAAAATGGACCATGCTCTATGACCCAGTAATTCCACTCCTCTGTGCACACTCTAAAGAAGCTCATGCCCATGTACTCTAAGAGGAACATACGAGAATATTTAGCACCACAATATTTGTATAGCCTGAGAGAGGAAACATGTCTAATGTCCATCCGTAGTACAAGCAATAGGTAAAATGTGTTATAACCAGACAATAGTATATTATAGAGCAATGAAAATTGATGAAATAAAACTATACTGGATGAATCTCACAAAGAAAATGTTCACTGAAAAAAGTCACAAAAGAAAACATTCTTGGCCGGGCACAGTGGCTCACACTTATAATCCTAGCGCTCTGGGAGGCTGAGGTGGGTTGATTGCTTGAACTCAAGAGTTCAAGACCAGCCTGAGCAATAATGAGAACCTGTCTCTGAAAAAAAAAAAGCTTGGCGTTGTGGTGGACACCCATAGTCCTAGCTACTTGGGAAGCTGAGGCAAGAGGATCACTTGAGCTCAAGAATTTGAGGTTGCTGTGAGCTATGACGCCACAGCAACTCCAGGGTGACAGAGTTAGCCTTGAACTGACCAGGGCAGAAAGACTTTCTATAGACTAATGAGCAATTTGTAGAACAAGATGTTCAGGTGTGTTTTCTATGTTTTCTTTCCTTTTTCCACTGGTTGGAACTGGGACAAACTTGACAGTGGCCCAGCATCAAGGATGCAGATGAAGACAATACCCTAAGAGAATGACTGAGCTACATGATGGAAGGGGCCTGGGTCCTTGGATGACCATATGGAGAGAGCAAATCTTCTCTGATGACTTGGACTGTTCACATTAGAACTCTTACATGAAAGATAAGCCACTGTGTGGTGAATTTATTTGTTATATTTGTTCAGTCTTCATTCCAACAAGGTGAAGTTCTCACCTTGAACTTAGCAGTAGAGGTCAATGTTACAGTGTGCTCATTTGTCAAAAAAGAAAAAGAACCTACTGGCTGCACAAATACAGAATAGTGGGGATCTAGTTTAACAGCTCCGTGTGTGAAAAAGACTCAAAGATTTTTGGTTGACTACAACATGAACATAACTCAATAGTACGCTATAACTGGTTGGGGGTAGAGATAAGGGGAGTAAATATATTTCTAGAAGTGTGCCCTGTAGAATGAGGGTGGTGATGGTTGGACTGAAGTCTTTCTGCCCTAGTCAGCTCACAGCTGGCAAACTTCAGCTCACAGTGCAGACTAATGTTTCTTGAACAGAATTATCAAGTACCTTGTAGGAATTAGATTATACCTTCGTGGTCCATGGATCCTTGCAAATTTGGCTAAAATGTTTATTTTTGCCTATGATTCTCAGGTGGACTGTTGCTGAGTCAGGCAATCTGGATGCCTTCGGTAAAGCATATCCAGAGAAGATAAATCAGGATGGAGAGCAAATAAAAACTTATGTCCTATAAGGAGTAGTTGTTGGACTTGAGTGGGAAGAGGACAGCTCACTACAATGAAGAGGAACAAAATAGTAGACATCTTTAAATATGTAGTCCTTTGTAGGACTCCCATAAGGCAGAGGAATGAGATATATTCTAAATAGTCTATTAAAAGCCTAAACTTGAAATTGCCTAAAAAAGTCAATACTCCAGGTGGCACCTGTGGCTCAAAGGAGTAGGGTGCTGGCCCCCATATGCTGGAGGTAGTTGGTTCAAACCCAGCCCTGGCCAAATACTGCAAAAAAAAAAAGTTGATATTCCATATAACCCTCAGGTACAAACATCTAGATTTTTAAAAAATTAATTAAGGGATGTTCATTTAGAGTCACAGAAGAATCCTTCCCTTTATAAAAGGATTCACTTCAGTGTTCTTTTGATAGTAATTTCCTCTGGGCCTTTAAGATTTTTGATTTGCAAAAACAACATTACAGAAATACACTGACTCTTTCAGCTCCCTGGCAGCACAGTAAGCAAAGCGAATGGGGGAGAGTTTAATAAAGAACCTATTGACAAATGTGGCAAAATAGGGAAATCACAAGGAGTGGCAAAGTCCCCTGGGGCAAGTAACAACAGGGCACTGAAGGGCCAAGGGGAAGGCAGTTGCCAGAACCTGTAGATAGTGAGGGGTGAGAGTTAAGAGAAATCGGCTGCTGCCAAGGGATCCAGCTTCTGGCCCCCCTACAGGAAGAAGCTGAGGCCAAAATACTCTACACCTCACTGTCTTCCCTTCCTGCAATCCACCAAGGCTTCCCATTGGCTGCAGCCAACCAGAAGCCAGAAGGAAGGGAGCACAGTCACGGTTTCCATGTAGGTCAGCCTTTGAGTCCATAAAGCAGACTGGAAAGGGTCTGCCAGAGCAAATGGAAGCCATGGAGGAAATATACTGAGTGCCCCGAAGCTCTGCTTCATGTGTCAACCCTCTTGCCATACATCTGCACAGTTCCTTTCACATCTGAGCAATACCAAGGAAACTTCAGTGGTTGCAGTCTCCAAAACAAGTAGTATGAACCGATCTAAAATGAAAACTCAGGGCTCTGGAAGTGAAGCTGATGGTTTTTCATCTCCCTCTACTCACATGGATGACTGAGCTTTTCATTTTTAAATACACTTTGCAGACGAATGTGCTCAACCCGCGGAACACCACAAAAGAAAAATAAATCTTGCTTCTGTAAAGAATGCCTAAACAATAAGATGCAGATTTTATTTTCATGAAGCATCAAATGCTCCACTGTAAAAATGTGAATAGACTAAAATTCAAAAAACAAATCTAGTCACATAAAGTTAGAGCCCTGGGGGGAAAAAAGGATAAGATACAGTAATACTCTCAGGTCTAAACATTTTGCTTGGGTTTTGAATTAGCCGAATGTTCATTTACCATCCTCATTTGCGCAGAAAGAGTAAAAACGTGTCTGCGTTCGCAATTTTTATTCCAACGTGATTCCGTTCTGTAAATGCCCTTTCTCAGTCCATAGCACATGATTTTTACAAAAGGTGTTGAGCAGACTCACATTTTCTGCTGCTGCTGTTGCACTCACGGCACTTTTTTCTCCTCTTTCTCACAGTACTTGTCATTTTGCAGCATGATTATTGAACTTGTCTGACTCCCTTGCTAGACTGTGGGTCGCAAAGAGGAAGGATTATGCTGTATACATCTTTGCATCCTGCAGTCCCGGGAGCACCTGCCCCAGAGTAGACACCTAATGAATACTTACCAGATAAACAGAGAATGAAGCAACCTGGCCTTCTGTCCCTTCTCCCTTGAGGGGAAAGATTCTCAAACTCTGAGATCTCACCCTTCCCCCACCCCCGCACTCCCATCCCTCCATTCTCAAGAATGAAACTTCTGGTTTGGGTTTTCTTTTTAATTATTTTGTATTTGTATTTGCATGCACGATGCAAGCAAATGTAAGGTCCGTTTGATGGAAACAGTTAAAGCTGGACTCAGCACAGCTTTCTTTAAGGGGGCAAGTGAGCAATGAGGGTACTTTTGTGTTGATGGATTGACCAAGAAACAAGAGGAAATGACCAAAAGTCCAGACACACAGTTAGGTAAAGGACTAAACAAAATACATGGATACCCTTAATCCTACGTAAAATACGAAACAGAGATTCTAAAGATGCAAAGATAAAGCGCTGTATTAATCCAAATGACTACTTTTAGCATAGATAATCTATGCCATAATGGAAACGAATTTTGAACAGATAGGTCTTCCCTTATTAATTAGTTTTCTTTTTTAAAAAAAACTCTCCAGTCAAATAACCATGGCTGATTTATATTGACCAGATTTTAGAGATTTGGAGATTTTTTAGAGATTTGTTTTGTTTTCTTTTGGAGACAGTCTCACTGATGTCACCCTGGGTAGAGTGCCATGGCATCACAGTACACAGCAACCTCCAACTCTTGTGCTCAAGTGATTCTCTTGCCTCAGCCTCCCCAGTAGCTGGGCCTAAAGGTGCTCGCCACAATGCCCGGCTACTTTTGTTGTTGTTGTTGTTGTTGTCGTCATTGCTGTTTAGCTGGCCTGGGTCAGGCTCAAACCCACCAACCCGGGTGTATGTGGCCAACACCCTACACACTGGGCTATGGGCACCACCAGAGATTTTAGAGTTTTTGAGTGTAGAGTGTCTCATTTTTTTGTTTTTCCCATAGTGTGTAGGGTAGGTAGGCATAGATAATGGACATTCAATAAATATTGATTGATCCTTTCATTTCTACTGTGATTCTCATGCAAGCTAATAAATCTTTTTTTAAGGAGTGACTCACATAACATGATAGGTAGGTGTTGTAAGGAGACAATACCTTTTCTGTGCTTGAACTTGCTGGCCTCAGACCTCCTCTGAGGACACAAGAGCAGATATGGGAATGGCCAAAACCTCCGAGTGCCTGGGGAAAAACCACAAGGCTGCTGAATGCATCATTACGTGGACTGTCTCCAATGCCTGTGGTCACCTTGCTGTCCCCTCTCATATTATGATACATGAATTGTCTTGTCAGAGAGCTTTGCCACTCAACTCTCATGTCATATAACAATGTACCCCCAATAACCAGACTAGATTATGAACAGCCAGAAAGTTCAGATAACCAGAACTGGCTTTGATCACACAAAAAAGATAATAATAAGCTGAGTGAGCCCACATGACTCAACAACCAGAACTAGTTTGATGATGAACTTAAAACTTCTGTAACATCTAAAAGTACTTTATGAATTATCAAAGAAATAGTAAATTAAGGATAACATAGCTTTAGTTTTGTTTTTTGTTTTTAAACTGATATTTATTTTTCAGTCAACCTTATTCACATCTTGTTTAAGAGCCTGTGGAAGAAGAGTTTAAGACCACACAGTGACTGTTCCCACCCATTCAGTGACCGGAGCAGTGGGAGCTGCAGGCCAGGCTTCTGAGGCAGGCTGAACACTCCAGTCTTCAGTGGGGACCTACTGAGCAGGCTCCGAGGGCACCTGCAGCCTTCAGACCAGAAGTGGAGCAGTCCATTCATCCTGAAATTCCTCCTTGGTCACAGCTTTCTCAGTGGCAGCCTGCTCTTCCTTTTCAATCTCTGTAGAAGCAGAGATCAGGCATGCCCTCCCATGGGTGTCCACGGGAGGTGGTGCCACGCATGCAGAGAACTTCCAGGGCCAGCATCCACCACGTCAGACCTTTGCCTGGGATGGCGATGTCCACAGAAGGCAGAGGAGAATGTGTGTTACACAGAGCCGCGGTAGGCAGGCAACATAAGACCCCTCTGTGAGAGGCTGGTGGTCAGCCCTGGGGGAAGTAGCCACAAGGCAATGTAGTTCCCAGGATGCTGCCTGCATAGGATTAGTGGAAGCTCCAGGAGTGAAGCGGCCAGTGGTAAAAGTGGCTCCAGTGCCAACAGCAAACTTCAGCACAGCTCCCTGGCCACTATTCCTGGAGGATATGACACTGACATCAGCAGGGTTTTCAAAGGCAACAATGGCGCGAGTTGCCAACAGAAGCTTCTCCCAGGTCCTCTTCAGATTTATGATGGTGATGCCATCACTTTTCCTTTTGTAGATGTACTGTTCCATTTGGAAGTCAAGGTTGAGGCCACCTACGTGGGTTCTTGCCTCAAAGAATTTGAGGACATCTTCCTCCTTCATTTGCAGGACATCAAGGGCTCAAAACATTGTGGAAGTTTCCCTTCAAATTATGTCAGGAATCCAGAACCATGTGGGCCCCTCTCTGGGCGGTGCAGAAAGGCATAGCTTTACTTTTAATTATAGAACATTGTCTTCTAGTTTGGAATTTGGTTCAGCTAAATATAAAAATTTCACCTGCACGTATTTCCAAGTCGTTTCATTTCTCTATTAGAACACAGTAATACTACATGGAAGTTGGTGGCCATGCAGCTCTGGTTTCATTGTAACTGACAACCCAGAAGTTTAAAATATGTAATCCAACAGTATCAATAGTGAGAGTAAGTCAGTTAATGCTCAAACCAGAAAACTCAGTTAACTAGAGTACCTAATTTCTCAACATTTCTGAAATAATCAGTTTGCTTACATGTTATGGGTCCCTAGGTGCTCTCATAAGCACGTTAAGTCAAACTAAACTGACTCTTCTCTATTGTTTGAATAAAGAATCAGTTAGTTCACCTGCTGTATTAGTTCTGATCATAAACTGGTTGTCTTAAAATAATAGAAGTTTATTCTCTCACAGATCTGGAGGCTAGCAGTCCAAAGTCAAGGTGTTAGCAGGGTCACACTCACTATGAGGGCTCTGGGAAAGAACCCTTCCTTACCGCTTCTAGCTTCTGGTGGCTGCCAGCAACCTCAGCATTCCTTGGCTTACAGATTCGCACCTCCGTCATCTCAAGGGGGTTCCCCCTGCGTGTCTCTGTCTCCGTATTTTCTCCTCTTCTTATAAGAACGCCAGTCATGTTGGATTAAGGACCCATCCTACTGCAGTATGACCTTGTACCAACTAATATCCACAATGACCCAATTTGTAAATAGTGTCACATTCTGGGATACTGAGAGTTAGAACTTCAACGTATCTTTTAGGGGACACAATTTTTTTTTACTGTTATTTTGAATAGCTATTAGCTCAATTAAGAATAAGAAAAATAACATTATTTTACATTCATTTATTTTTCTCTGGTGCTCTTTCTTTCTTTATGTAGGCCCAAGTTTCTGATCTCCACCATTTTCCTTTTTCTTTTAACATTTCTTAAAGGGGAAGCTCTTGGCAATGAATTAGAGGATACAATTTAACCCATAACCCTTCCCATCAACAGGTACCATAATTTAGCCCCAACAAGCACCTATCCCAATCTATGGGCTAAAGGAAACAATTGGTTTTTATGTAACAGGTAGTAGTATATGACAGGGGATTAAGACAGCATTGGGATTGGCTCTGAGCTTTCTGCAGCAGTAGCCACTTTCCACTCTCCTGAATTCTTCTCAGGCTGAGTTTAAACTGGAGGCAATATACACAAAGCCCAGTCTGCCAGGGATGACCTTGGAAGGATCCACGGAGTCTTGAAGGCAGGGGCAAGCTCAAGCTTCTTTGGCTCTGGGACCACTACCATGACATGAATAATGCCTAACAGGGACTCCTGAAAATCCAATGTCATACAAACACCCAGAACCCTCCACATATATTTTATGGAGAAATCAATGCCAGGTACCCGGTCCATTTCTTCTTGATCAGGTTAGCCATCTTTCCACTACTCTGACCAGGCTCTCCTTTGTTTCAAGAGGTTATCTTGAATCATCTGTGGCTAGAGTTACCAGTGAGCAACTTAAGTTCCCAGACCCAGCATCCTCAGCCTCCTCTTGCCTGTCTGCAAGGTAGCAAAGCAAAGTCTATAAAGCACAGGAGGAAAAGGTGGGAATTTGTCTATTAATTAGATGAGCACTATTAAGGCAGAATACATGAAACTGAGTGAAAAATGCAAGTTTATAAATATTACGTGCCTTGTATAACTCCATTTATATCAATGTGGAGCAAGAAGTTACCCAAAACAGTACCAATATCATATATGTGATGAAGTTGGAAACACACAGACCAGATATTGCCAAGTTCATAGTGGAGGCTCCTTCCAGGGAAGAAGAGGAGGAAAGACAAAGGAAGAAAGGGGAATAAGTTTGGGGAAGAGACAATAGGACATTTTGATTTTATCTGTAAAAAAAGAAGCACTAAAAGCAAATATGCAAAAGGTGAATATTCATTAATTCTAGGTGGTCTTAAACACAGGTGTTTGTTACATAATCCGGAGTCAATTCTGAGTTTTTTTTAATTTTCAAAATTGAGTCTATACATAAAAACAAAAAATTATTGCTTTTGAAAGATACGGAAGTAGGTGTAAATGAACAAGTGCTCACTTCTCCCTACTCCTACATTGTGGCTAATCCCCGGAAGGTAATTTTCTCATCTCTGATTAGGACGCCCTTGGAAACATTTAGCTTTGTCTTCAATCTAAATCAACTGCACACGAAATTGCCCTCTGACATAGAATGAAATACAAATTTTTTTAACTTTGAGTTGAAATAACCATATCCTACTCTTTCTGTAATGTCTCTGTCTCTTGACCAGTAGCTCTTCTCGCATTGGGCATACATCAGGATCAGTCAGAGGGTTTGTTTAAACACAGATCGCTGGGCCCCACCACCAGAGTTTCTGATTCAGTGGGTCTGAGGTCAGGCCCAAGAATTTGCATTTCTAACAAGTTCCCAGGTAATGCTGATGCCGCTGGTCTGGAGGCCACACTTTGAAAACCACTGGTCTAAAGAAAAAAGAAAGAAAACCTTCATTGAAACTGAGGCTGACTTTAATTTGGACAATTTATAATGAATAACAAAGCTTTAAATCAACATTAGACGCCTTTTATGTAATCATTTTAAATGAGAAAATGATATTGATTTATTAAAATGTTTATTAATTTATTTGGGGCCAAATAAGTCCAAGGAAAAGGAAAAATCCTAGGCAGGATCAAGAATACCATGTGTTGGCTCAGCGCCTGTAGCTCAAGCGGCTAAGGTGCCAGCCACATACACCAGAGCTGGCAGGTTGGAATCCAGCCTGGGCCCGCCAAACAACGACAACTACAACCAAAAGTAGCCAGGGGTTGTGGCGGGTGCCTGTAGTCCCAGCTACTTGGGAGGCTGAGGCATGAGGATTGCTTAAGCCCAGGGCAACAGCTTGAGACTTTGTCTCAAAAAAAAAAATATATTGTATAGCCGGGCGTCGTGGCGGGCGCCTGTAGTCCCAGCTGCTCAGGAGGCTGAGGCAAGAGAATCGCGTAAGCCCAGGAGTTGGAGGTTGCTGTGAGCTGTGTGAGGCCATGGCACTCTACCGAGGGCCATAAAGTGAGACTCTGTCTCTACAAAAAAAAAAAAAAATATTTTACCCTCAATGAATCCCCAACAATAAAAAAAAAAAAATACCATGTGTTAAATGGCCAGGTACAGTGGCTCATGGCTGCAATCCTAGCACTCTGGGAGGCTGAGGTGAGTGGATTGCTTGAGCTCAGGAGTTCAAGACCAGCCTGAGCTAGAGCAAGACCCCATCTCTACTAAAAAATAGAAAAACTAGCCTGGCATCATGGTACACTCTGGTAGTCCCAGCTACTCAGGAAACTGAGGCAAGAAGATCGCTTGAGCCCAAGAGTTTGAGGTTGCTGTGAGCTATGAGGCCAAGGCACTTCACCTAGGTCAAGAGAGTGACACCCTGTCTCAAAAAAAAAAAAAAAGTACTAGGTGTTGCATTTGTTTAATATAATCACAAAATATTCATTAAAGATGTATGTAACATGCAATATAAACCATAAACCAATGCTAGTATCCTGGCCATCTGTTTTGGTAACAAAGAAAGAAACCCCAAATTTCTCATCTTGCAGCATGTAGTTCTACTACCTGCAACAATTGCTCCCACCTAATTCCACCTGATCCACCAGCATGTCCCCTGCACACCTGACACCCCACGAGGTCTCCTTCCCCACTCATGCCTGGCAACAGTTCCAGATGTTCTTATTTTATATTTTGCTGCTTGTTTCCCAAAATTCCTATCATTATTCAAATTACTGCAAAATAGAAACCTTGATGATGGTCTCTGTAAAGGAGCATCGTGCTCTCAGAGCTATTTCAAAGAGACGAGTTTGACAATTCATATTTCACTAAGCGTTCTTTTTCAAAACCATTTGATAGATAAACCATCTGTGTAAAGCTACATTTTGGTTTCTCACTGAAACCCCCAAAATCTTTGAAGGTACCATGCATGAATATCTAAGGGTAAAAATATAAAATTTAACAATCATCTGCTTTGATAATGCCACTTTCACAAAGCTGATTTTATCAGACAGTCCCCACCATTCTTCATGGGGAGCAAAGGACAAAAACAACTCTGTCAACTGAACAGAAGTTGGTGCTGCTTTTCCCCCAGTATCCCATCTAATACAACTAGAACTCTTAGCACCACGAAATGAGAAAGAAGCCTGCCTACCGCAAGAAGTGACGGCCTCCGTCAAAGTTCCTCAGTTTCAATAAAATGGGCTTTACCCAGGAAGTCTTTTCAAAACATACCACTTATGTCTCTGTTCCCCCAAATATGGATTCCAGATGTTCAAAGCATTAAGGCAGAGCAACGGCCCACTGAAAATTATAGTAGTTGGCCACTAGTCAAATTGTAAAGCCCTAGGATCTAATCCAACAGAATAATTTTGACATTAATTCGAGGCCTTTCCCCTCTAGTTACGGAATGAAGGCTCAAGATCATCGGCCAAAAACTATTATCCAACAACCCTGAGCTCCAAAACACTGTGGCTGGCTCACAGAAAGATAAGTTGCAGTCTGTGATCTGAAACAACTTATAAAAAAAAGTTGGACTCTCTGCTGTCAGACAGTTACAGGAGTTAAAAAACATTGGGCTCGTGAAAGCTCACCAGAAGGTCGGCTTAAGCAAATGAGAAGCAATACTGCTTCATAAAAGCATAGCAGTAATACAGCACTCGTGTCAATTAACTGGAATGGGCTGTTGTAATTAATGCAGTTTTCTATCCAAGGAGGACTAAGCAGAACATTTTCTCTTCTTATTTTTCCAATATTGCTGCTAGCACATACTTGTCGTAGGTTTTGTGGAGTGGTTTGTTCAACTCTGTTCCAATCCCCTGTGCCTTCTTGGATTACAGAAACTTGAAAGCAACAAGCTTTATTTTCCAAACTCCCTTCCAGTTGGAACTGTGGATGACATTTAGATTCCACGTAACAGATGCGCTCATCTAATACTTGGATCTGGAACCAAGTGATGTAGGCATGGAGGCCAGGTGCAAGAAATCCACTTCCTGGGTGCAAATTATAGATAAGGTTGCCCGGTTCCCATGTCAGTGGCTGAGGCTGTGGCTTCCTGACTTAGCAGAAGTGGCTTCCCAAGCCAGCGCTTTAGTAGTGGTGGCTCACTCAAAAAGGCAGTTTGTGGACTGTGGGAGGAACAGTGTGTCCCTGGAGGACTGGTTTGGTAATTTGCTTTAAAGTTCCTCCTGTAAGTCCAGCTCACAGCATGTCTCTCAGGCCTCCTAGTGATATTGCCACTTAATACCTCAGATTAGGTATTAATCCAACTATGTTTCTGCCTATGTGAGTGATCCCTGATAAATACAGTAAATGTTGACTGCCCTGTAGTATAATCAACAGTGTAATGAATGTCCTGGGTAATTAAGTGCCTCAAAATTCCTCCAAATCATTAAGAAAATAGCTTCATTCAAATGAAATGGATCCCAAATGACCTTGAACTTCCAGAAGTGATTTCTTTTTGTGTGAAATCTCCTTTTTCATTATCATAATAAATATAGCATTAGAGGTACAGAGGAATAAGGAAATCAAATGGAGAGAAATGCTGAAAGCATATCCTATGGTTAAGTCAGAAAATAAGGCTGTGTGTTAGCAGTAGGCTTAATATCTCAATAGCTAAATGGTAGAGATTTCAGCAACGGCCCAGAAAAAGACAATGAGGGCTTGGATTGGGCTGGTAAGAAGGAGATGGCAAGTAGAGCAGAGGATGGTAAGAGTCAGAATTCCAATTCTTCCTGAAGCAAACCTTGACAGGACAATTGGAACGCAAGTGGTTTTCTCAGAGACAAAAATCAACAGGGGAGTGGGGAAGTGTGTTGGTTTTCTGGTGCTGCTGCAACAAATTACCACCCATTTGGCAGCTTAAAACATGGCAAAACTCCTACAGTTTTGAAAGTCAGAGCCTAAAGCAGTTTCACTGGGCTAAAGTCAAGGTGTCAACACTGCTGACTCCCAGGAGAATACACTTCCTTTCCTCAGATTGTAATGGCCACGGGCATTCCTGGATTTGTAGTCCCTTCTGCTGCTTGCAAAGTGCGTTGCTCCCATCTCTGCTTCTACCATCACGCTGCCTCCTGCTGAGTCTCTCTGAATAGGGAGTAATGTGGTTATATCAGGCCCACTCAGATAAACCGGGATAATCTCTCCATTTCCATATTCTTAACTCAATCACATCTGTGATATCCCTTTTACTATATAATGTAACAATCATTCCAGAAATTAGGATGTGAACATAAGGGGCCATTATCCAGTCTATCTACTGCAGAAAGTGAGAGAGGGGATGGGGGTGCTCACTAAAGTGTGTGTTAATTGAGCCAGTTTCCGTGGTAGACAACTAGAGTTCAGTCTTACTGGCGAACTCTGGGAGTTAGTGGAGAGCAGCTTCTCAAACCTCAACGTGCACAGGAATTCCCTGGGCCTCTTACTGAAATGCAGATTCTGATTCGGCAGGCTTGGGGCACAGCCGGAGAGTCTGCATTTCCAACAAGCTTCCAAGCGATGCCCACGCTGTTGATCCATGTGCCACACTTTAAATAGTGAGGATGGAGAACGCACCTCCGAGCTACCCCAAATGAGGAGCAAGGATGCTGGCGTATTCATTCACCAACTCCCTGTTCATCAGCAGTGGGGAGCTGCTTCCAAGCCCCTATTTGCCCTGTGTGGGCAGAGTGCTTCTGAGTCAAGAAAAAAGTCTCAGATGAGAGTCCCAGTTGTTCACAATGAACAGCCTTCACTGTAGAAAGGCGAATGCTAAGGGAATATGAGCAGGACACCAACAGGAGCACCAGTGACTGACTAGGTGTAGAAAAAAAGAGGGTGGAGGGCAGGAGACGGGGCGAGAAAGTGTGCTCGCGAGAAGGAGATTCATTGCAAGTTTGGAATCCGAGAGATCTTCTATCTGCTGGGAGAACACCGATAGCACGAACAAGTAATTGCTTTATTTCCATCCAGATGCTCAAACGCCTGACTTTCCACTATGCTGACTGTGGTTATCTACAGCCTACAGAGCTGCAGCAAAGCCCGCAAGTGTCTGCAGCGGTGGAAAGCCATGCCTCCCGGAGCCCCCGGGTCTAGGGCTCAGTCTCCACATATAATTCTCTTCCAGTCCAGAGGTTACTCTGGAAACAAGCCCTCTACAAATGCCAAGGAAGAAGTAACAAGGGCCTGGAGGAAGATTATGGTTACAAAAATGGAAGCATGTTACAAAGATGTAAGACAGATTCCAGCAGAAGCAGAATATCTAAGGGCTGAACTCATGCTGCAGTGACTACCACAGTTTAAAGCCAGTGTAATTTTAGCTTGATTATTGATTCTCTAAGTGTCCTTTGGTATAAGTCATCTGCTGGCCAGTAGTTTACAACACATTGGTTGTTGACACACACAATATGTGAAACTTGGCACCATTGCCATGTAAACAAACTAAGATTTGCCTGCCATTTTGCATTATGTATGTCAAAAGAACATAAATGAAAAATGGTGTGCATTTTTCTTCTGGTTATGCTGCTATTGTTCTTTCTAACAAAGCAATTTCTAGAAAGGTAGTATGTTACCTGGAATATCTTCTTTGTTCAAGCACACAGAAGTAATACCTGGCTTTTAGAAGCATGTGTATACTATCTGTTTTGAGTGTCTGACATCATTGTCACACACCATTACTGCTGTAGCCTTTGGAGAATTTTCATTTTCCTGCGGATATAACTGATGTGATACATCAGGTAGAAGAAACTTCTGGCACTACATCATCCTGAGTAGTGTATTTCTGAGAAGACATCAGGTTATCCAGGAACTAAAGGGATTTGGAGGTGTATGTCTGGATTCCACAACCAGCTTTCCCCAGATTGTTAACTGCATGACCTTGGATTGATTAAATTCAAAAACCCTTTCCTATGTCAACATTTTCAGCTTTGGTTAGGAATTTTTGTTATTGTTAAAAAAATCAAAATATTCGTTACCGATAACAATGCGGAACCAGATTACTTTGAATGCTTTGCACCCACTGCACAAACTCCTCTCTTTGAGGTACCCTGTTTCCCCGAAAATAAGACAGTGTCTTATTTTAAGGTGTGCTCCCAAAGATGCGCTAGGTCTTATTTTCAGGGGACGTCTTATCTTTCCTGTAAGTAGGTCTTATTTTCGGAGGATGTCTTATTTTCGGGGAAACAGGGTAGCTGCCTGTCTTCCATATTGGTTCATTTCAGTAACTCTGCTCCCACCTGTGGGATGGGAAAAACAGCAAGATGTGAAACTCAGCTGGTAAGATTCTAACCAAGTCTGGAGTCTAGTCAATAGTAACATATCAGTGTTAATGTCTTACTGTTGACAAGTATTCCAGAGTCATGTAAGATATCAGCATTAGGAGAAACTGGGTGAAGGGTATATGGGAAGGCTCTGTACTCACTTTGCAACTTTTCCATAAGCCTAAAATGACTCCAAAATAAAAGGTTTTTCTATAAGAATAAGTAAACCTGGGTTTGTAAATCCATTCACTGATGCCCTATATTCACAAGCTATGTAATTTGAAGAAAAGCAATTAAATTCTCTCAGCAAGTTTCTTCATTTGTAAAATGTGAACAGTACCGCCCACTTTTCTGGTGAAGATTCAAGATCAGATTAGAAGCTTTATACAAAGTTTTGGTGTTACTGCTATTGGTTTTTAAAGGATCTGGAGTAACTCCAGGTCAAAAACCAATTGGAGTAGCCAGGAAAGAGCACTACCATCAGCATTCTCTTGCTGAGGTGTCCAAATGAATTTTGCAACTTAATCATGGTTTCCTTAAAGGTGGCACTTTTATAAACATGTCATTAAATGTACTAGAAAAGAGCTAAAGAAAACAGAGGAATTGATAAATAAATCCAAATCCTGAGTGCTTGAAAAAAATTGCTGTAGAAAAACTTGAAGAAAATCTAATCAAAGGAGAAAATGAGTACACTTGGTGCAATTTCATGTTAGTAAAATTCTAAATTTTATTCATTTACTTATTTAGAGATAGAGTCTCACTCTGTTGCCCAGGCTAGAGTTCGGTGGCATCTGCTTAGCTCACAGCAACCTCAGACTCCTGGGCTCAAGCAATCCTCCTGCCTCAGCCTCCCAAGTAGCTGAGACTATGGGGGCCCACCACAATGTCTGGCTAGTTTTTCTACTTTTAGTAAAGACAGGGTTTTGCTCTTGCTCAGACTGGTCTTGAACTCCTGAGCTTAGATGATCCTCCCACCTTCGCCTCCCAGAGTGCTAGGATTACAGGCATGAGGCATAGTGCCTGGTCTACAATTCTAAATTTTTAATAAAGTGGGTGTTTATCTTCTTTAAAAATTTTTTAAGGTAAGTATGAAACAAAGTTTACTGAAGAAGAGTAAAATAGATTTATAGAGTAAGAAAGCTTACAAAACAGGATACATTTGCTATATGTTACACCCGAGAATCGGAATCCCCAATGACCACGAGAGAGCCAGACACCAATGCAAATCACATGAGGGCGTTTATTCGAGCTCAAGCCATGGTTGTCAGCGTTCCCCGGGTGCAACTGGTGCTGAGATCCCCTAGCCTGTTTCCCACAGTGTTTTTATGCAGTGGATATGGGGTGAGGGGCGGGGAACAAAGCTTGGCCTAGGGATTGGTTATTTCTTACGCCTATCCTAGAACTCAAAACTGATAGGGTCTCACCAATCTCAACGGTCAGGAGGCGGGCACACTTTGGGAAGTAGGAGAGGTGTGGCTTACTAAGAAAGGAGACAAAGGATTCTTAGGTCGTCTTTAAAATGGAGGACAAAAGAATAGGGGGAAGGGGTATGGCGGGAGGGGGGCAGAGGGAGGTGGATTGGTGGGATTACACCTGCGGTGCATCTTACAAGGGTATATGTGAAACTTAGTAAATGTGGAATGTAAATGTCTTAGCACAATAAATAAGAAAATGCCAGGAAGGCTATGTTAACCAGTGTGATGAAAATGTATCAAACGGTCTATGAAACTAGTGTATGGTGCCCCATGATCACATTAATGTACACAGCTATGATTTAATAAATAAAATAAAATAAAATGGAGGACAAAAGCCTGAGACGATGAAAGAAATGATGTAAAGCCCAAAATGGCATCCTTGGGTCTTTCATTCCCCCCTTCTCATTGTTACTAGGAGGACCCAATCTTGGGACCTCGGTGGTGGGTCTCAGATGCTCGGGTGGGTTCAAGGGCTGATACTGGGCTCTGAGAACCATTAGAAGCACTGTTCCCACTCGTTCCTTTATAAATCTTATAAGTTTGTTAATTATGCATGGTCCTATTGTTAAGGCTAGTAAGAGCAGAAGTAGGGGTCCAGCTATGGCAGAAATAAGGGTGGTGAGCCACGGGGACCAATTAAACATAGCCTCATACCAACTCTGAGTTAGCTCTCTTTCGTGTCTCCGTTTCTGTAATCCTTCTCGTACTAGGGTCATGGATTCTTTACTCCAGAATGCTCAGCATAAAAACAGCATTCCTCGCCCAGAGCAACACACAATCCCCCTTACGGCAAGAACAACATATCGAGCCCCCTTTGGTTCTGGAGCACTACTTCAGAGAGGGAAGTGAGGGAGTCCTGAAGTAGAGTGATGGATTTTTCTTTTTCTTTTTTTTTTTATTAAATCATAGCTGTGTACATTGATATGATCATGGGGCATCATTCACTAGCTTTACAGACCGTACCAAGTTTCACATATATACTTGTAAGATGCACCGCTGGTGTAATCACACCAATCTCCTTCCCTCTACCCACCTCCCCCCTCCCTCCCCTCCCTTTCCCCCTTCCCCCTATTCTTAGGTAGTAGCTGGGTTATAGCTTTCATGTGCAAACCCTAAATTAGTTTCATAGTAGGGCTGAGTACATTGGGTACTTTTTCTTCCATTCTTGAGATACTTCACTAAGAAGAATATGTTCCAGCTCCATCCATGTAAACATGAAAGAGGTAAAGTCTCCATCTTTCTTTAAGGCTGCATAATATTCCATGGTGTACATGTACCACAATTTATTAATCCATTCATGGATCGATGGGCACTTGGGTTTCTAACATGACTTAGCAATTATGAATTGAGCTGCAATAAACATTCTGGTACAAATATCTTTGTTATGATGTGCTTTTTGGTCTTCTGGGTATATGCCCAGTAGAGGGATTACAGGATTGAATGGCAGATTTATTTTTAGATCTCTAAGTGTTCTCCATATATCTTTCCAAAAGGAATGTATTAATTTGCATTCCCACCAGCAGTGTAGAAGTGTTCCCTTTTCTCCACATCCCCACCAACATCTCTGGTCTTGGGATTTTGTGATATAGGCTAGTCTCACTGGAGTTAGATGGTATCTCAAAGTAGTTTTGATTTGCATTTCTCTGATGATTAAAGATGATGAGCATTTTTTCATATGTCTGAAGGCCATGCGCCTGTCTTCTTCAGAGAAGTTTCTCTTCAAATCCCTTGCCCAGCCTGTGATGGGATCCCTTGTTCTATTCTTGCTAATGCATTTGAGTTCTCTGTGGATTCTGGTTATTAAACCTTTGTCGGAGACATAACCTGCAAATATCTTCTCCCATTCTGAGGGCTGTTTGCTTGCTTTACTTACTGTGTTCTTGGCTGTGCAGAAGCTTTTTAGTTTGATCAGGTCCCAGTAGTGTATTTTTCAAGCTGCTTCAATTGCCTGGGGGGTCCTCCTCATAAAATACTCGCCCAGACCAATTTCTTCAAGGGTTTTCCCTGCACTCTCTTCTAGTATTTTTATAGTTTCATGTCTTAAGTTCAAATCTTTGATCCAGTGAGAGTCTATCTTAGTTAATGGTGAAAGGTGTGGGTCCACTTTCAGTCTTCTACAGGTTGCCAGCCAGTTCACCCAGCACCATTTGTTAAATAGGGAATCTTTTCCCCACTGAATGCTTTTAATTGGCTTGTCAAAGATTAAATAACGGTAAGTAGCTGGATTCATCTCTTGGTTCTCTATTCTGTTCCAGACATCTACTTCTCTGTTTTTGTGCCAATACCATACTGTTTTGATCACTATTGATTTGTACTATAGTCTGAGGTCTGGTAGCGTAATTCCTCCTGCTTTGTTTTTATTTCTGAGTAATGTCTTGGCTATTCGAGGTTTTTTCTGATTCCATATAAAACGAAGTATTGTTTTTTCAAGATCTTTAAAGTATGACAGTGGAGCTTTAATAGGGATTGCACTGAAATTATATATTGCTTTGGGTAGTATAGACATTTTAACAATATTGATTCTTCCCAGCCATGAGCATGGTATGTTTTTCCATTTGTTAATATTTTTAGCTATTTCTTTTCTTAGAGTTTCATAGTTCTCTTTATAGAGATCTTTCACATCCTTTGTTAGATAAATTCCCAAATATTTCATCTTCTTTGGCACTACTGTGAATAGTCCTTAACTGTTTTTTCAACTTGACTGTTGTTGGTATATATAAAGGCTACCGATTTATGAATGTTGATTTTGTAACCTGAGACGCTGCTGTATTCCTTGATCACTTCTAAAAGTTTTGTAGTAGAGTCCCTAGTGTTTTCCAGATATACTATCATATCATCCGCGAAGAGCGAAAGTTTGATCTCTTCTGACCCTATATGGATACCCTTGATCACCTTTTCTTCCCTAATTACAGTGGCTAAAACTTCCATTACAATGTTAAAAAGCAATGGAGACAATGGGCAGCCTTGTCTGGTTCCTGATCTGAGTGGAAATGATTCCAATTTAACTCCATTCAATATGATATTGGCTGTGGGTTTGCTGTAGATGGCCTCTATCAGTTTAAGAAATGTCCCTTCTATACGGATTTTCTTGAGTGTTCTGATCATGAAGGGATGCTGGATATTATCAAAAGCTTTTTCTACATCGATTGAGAGAATCATATGTTCTTTGTTTTTTAATTTGTTTATGTGCTGAATTACATTTATAGATTTACGTATATTGAACCAGCCTTGAGATCCTGGGATAAAACCAACTTGGTCATGATATATAATTTGTTTGATGTGTTGCTGGATTCTGTTTGTTAGGATCTTGTTGAATATTTTTGCATCTATATTCATTAGTGATATCGGTCTATAATTTTCTTTTCTTGTTGGGTCTTTTCCTGGTTTGGGGATCAGGGTGATGTTTGCTTCATAGAACGTGTTGGGTAGTCTTCCTTCTTTTTCTACCTTTTGGAACAGGTTGAGTAATATAGGTACTAATTCCTCTTTAAAGGTTTGGTAGAATTCAGATGTGAAACCATCTGGTCCCGGGCTTTTTTTTTTAGGGAGGTTTTGTATGGTTGATGCTATTTCCGAACTTGATATGGGCTTGTTCAAAATTTCCACTTGATTCTGGCTAAGTCTTGGAAGGTGACGTGCTTCCAAGTATTGGTCAATTTCCTTCAGATTTTCATATTTCTGAGAATAAAGTTTCTTGTAATATTCACTAAGGATTTTTTTGATTTCTGAGGAGTCTGTTGTTATTTCATCTTTGTTGTTTCTGATTGATGAGATTAGAGATTTTACTCTTTTTTTCCTGATTAGGTTGGCCAAAGGTTTATCTATTTCATTGACCTTTTCAAAAAACCAGCTTTTTGATTTATTGATCTGTTGTATTATTCTTTTGTTTTCAATTTCATTTAGTCCTGCTCTAATTTTGGTTATTTCTTTTCTTCTACTGGGTTTGGGGTTGGAATGTTCTTCCTTTTCCAGTTGCTTGAGATGTCCCATTAAGTTGTTAACTTCCTCTCTTTCCGTTCTCTTGAGGAAGGCTTGTAGTGCAATAAATTTCCCTCTTACAACTGCCTTTGCGGTGTCCCGGTGTTCCAAAAAATTGGCGATTTCTTTCTTAATCTCATCTCTGACCCAGCTATCATGAGGCATAAGGTTATTTAACTTCCATGTTTTTGTATGAGTATGCAGATTCCTGTTGTTACTCAGCTCAAGTTTTATTCCATGGTGGTCCGAGAAGATGCATGGAATAATTTCTATTCCTTTAAATTTACTAAGGTTAGACTTGTGACCTAAGATGTGATCAATTTTGGAGTATGTTCCATGGGCTGATGAGAAGTATGTGTATTCAGTTTTGTTGGGATGAAATGTTCTGTAGATGTCCGCTAAATCCAAATGTTGGATGGTTAAGTTTAAATCTAAGATTTCTTTGCTCAGCTTCTTGTTGGAGGATCGATCCAACACTGCCAGAGGAGTATTGAAATCTCCGACGATTATGGAGCTGGAGGAAATCAAGTTGCTCATGTTTGTTAGAGTTTCTCTTATAAATTGAGGTGCATTCTGGTTGGGTGCATAGATATTAATAATTGAGATCTCATCATATTGAGTATTACCCTTAACAAATATGAAGTGACCATTCTTGTCCTTCCTTACTTTTGTTGGTTTAAAGCCTATTGTATCTGCAAATAAAATTGCAACCCCTGCTTTTTTCTGATTACCATTTGCCTGAAATATGGACGACCATCCTTTCACCCTGAGTCTGTATTTGTCTTTTAAGTTAAGATGTGACTCTTGTATGTAACAAATATCTGGCCTGAGTTTTTGTATCCAATCAGCTAACCTATGCCTCTTTAGAGGACAGTTTAAGCCGTTCACATTAATGGAGAATATTGATAAGTGTGGTGAAGTTTTGGGTACTGAGTTTTTCAAAAGTCCAGTGGGCATTTTTAATCCTTTTGCCAGTGTGGAAATTGGAGTTTGATCCGAAGTTTCTGAGTGAGTTTACTTTTGTGGTATAGGAATGGGTTGGTCATTATGGAGGATAGGTCTGAGAATATCCTGAAGAGCTGGTTTTGTTATGGCAAATTTCTTCAACATATGAATGTCATTAAAGTATTTAATTTCTCCATCATAAATGAAACTCAGTTTAGCTGGATACAAGATCCGGGGTTGAAAGTTATTTTGCTTTAGGAGATTAAAAGTTGGTGACCACCCTCTTCTGGCTTGAAAATTTTCAGCAGAGAGATCGGAGGCGGAGCAAGATGGCGGCCGAGTAACAGCTTCCTTGCATCTGGGCACCGTGAGTCTGGGGAGATAGGACTCAAGGCATCTCTGGCTGGTGGGACCTGCCTATCATCACTCCTATGAGGATACAGGGAGTCAGCGAGAGACTTCTGGACCCCAAGAGGAGGACTAAAACAGTGGAGAAACAGCAAGTGGTCGGGTGTATTCAATCTGTCTAAAACCGCCCGCAACTTCCACAGGCACAAGAACTTAAAGAGCAAGAGGAAGTGAAAGGAAAATTAGGGCAAGGAAACAGATAAAATAAATCACTCATGAGGAAGAATCAGCCGAAAACTCCAGGCAACATGAAGAACCAGTCTAGAACAACCCCACCAAGGGACCACGAGGTAGCTACTGCAGATGATTCCACCTGTAAAGAAATGTTAGGAATGACAGAAGGGGAAGTTAGAATACACATGCTGAAAACAATGAAAGAAATGATGAAAACAATGAAGGAAATTGCTAATAAAGTGGAAAATAACCAAAAGGAAATCCAAAAAAAGAATCAAATAAGAGATGAATGATATGAAGAATATAAAAAGGATATAGCAGACCTGAAGGAACTGAAACAGTCAATTAGGGAACTTAAAGATGCAATGGAAAGTATCAGCAACAGGTTAGACCATGCAGAAGAAAGAATTTCAGAGGTAGAAGACAAAGTTCTTGAGATAACTCAGACAGTAAAAGAGGCAGAAAAGAAGAGAGAGAAAGCAGAACGTTCACTGTCAGAATATTGGGGCTTTATGAAGCATTCCAACATACGAGTTATAGGAATTCCAGAAGGGGAAGAAGAATGCCCCAGAGGAATGGAAGCCATACTAGAGAATATTATAAATGAAAATTTCCCAAACATCACCAAAGATTCTGACACACTGCTTTCAGAGGGATATTGGACCCCAGGTCACCTCAACTCTAACCGAGCTTCTCCAAGACACATTGTGATGAACCTGTCCAAAGTCAAGACAAAAGAAAAGATTCTGCAAGCTGCCAGGAGTAAGCGCCAGTTGACCTACAGGGGCAAATCCATCAGAGTGACCGCAGACTTCTCTAATGAAACTTTCCAAGCAAGAAGACAATGGTCATCTACCTTTAATCTACTTAAAAAGAACAATTTTCAGCCCAGAATTCTGTACCCTGCTAAGCTAAGCTTCAAAATTGACGGAAAAATCAAATCATTTACGGATATACAAACATTGAGGAAATTCGCCACAACAAGACCAGCTCTACAGGAAATACTTCAACCTGTTCTGCACACTGACCACCACAATGGATAAGCAGCAAAGTAAGAACTCAGAAATCAAAGGACAGAACCTAACCTCCACACTGATGCAAAAGATAAAACTAAGCAATGGACTCTCACCAAATAAGACGAACAGAATACTACCACACTTATCAATTATCTCAATAAATGTTAATGGCTTGAATTCCCCACTGAAGAGACATAGATTGGCTGACTGGATTAAAAAACACAAGCCATCCATTTGCTGTCAGCAAGAAACACACCTGGCTTCAAAAGACAAATTAAAGCTCCGAGTCAAGGGTTGGAAGACAATTTTTCAGGCAAATGGAATTCAGAAGAAAAGAGGAGTTCCAATCTCATTTTCAGATACATGTGGATTTAAAGCAACTAAAGTCAAAAAAGACAAAGAGGGCCACTTTATATTGGTCAAGGGAAAACTACAACAAGAAGACATTTCAATTCTAAATATTTATGCACCCAATTTAAATGCTCCCAGATTCTTGAAGCAGACCTTACTCAGTCTGAGCAATATGATATCTGATAATACCATCATAACAGGGGACTTTAACACTCCTCTTACAGAGCTGGACAGATCCTCTAAACAGAAATTAAACAAAGATATAAGAGATTTAAATGAGACCCTAGAACAACTGTGCTTGACAGACGCATATAGAACACTTCACCCCAAAGATAAAGAATATACATTCTTCTCATCACCCCATGGAACATTCTCCAAAATTGATCATATCCTGGGACACAAAACAAATATCAACAGAATCAAAAGAATTGAAATTTTACCTTGTATCTTTTCAGACCATAAGGCACTAAAGGTGGAACTCAACTCTAACAAAAATGCTCGACCCCTCTCAAAGCCATGGAATTTAAACAATCTTCTGTTGAATAACAGATGGGTGAAGGAAGAAATAAAACAGGAAATCATTAACTTCCTTGAGCATAACAATGAAGACACAAGCTACCAAAACCTGTGGGATACTGCAAAAGCAGTTTTGAGAGGAAAATTCATCACTTTAGATGCCTACATTCGAAAAACAGAAAGAGAGCACATCAACAATCTCACAAAAGATCTCATGGAATTGGAAAAAGAAGAACAATCTAAGCCTAAACTCAGTAGAAGAAAAGAAATATCCAAAATCAAATCAGAGATCAATGAAATTGAAAACAAAAGAATCATTCAGAAAATTAATGAAACAAGGAGTTGGTTTTTTGAAAAAATAAATAAAATAGATAAACCATTGGCCAGACTAACTAGAAACAGAAAAGTAAAATCTCTAGTAACCTCAATCAGAAACGATAAAGGGGAAATAACAACTGATCCCACAGAGATACAAGAGATCATCTCTGAATACTACCAGAAACTCTATGCCCAGAAATTTGACAATGTGAAAGAAATGGATCAATATTTGGAATCACACCCTCTCCCTAGACTTAGCCAGGAAGAAATAGAGCTCCTGAACAGACCAATTTCAAGCACTGAGATCAAAGAAACAATAAAAAATCTTCCAACCAAAAAATGCCCTGGTCCAAATGGCTTCACTCCAGAATTCTATCAAAACTTCAAGAAAGAGCTTATTCCTGTACTGCAGAAATTATTCCAAAAAATTGAGGAAGAAGGAATCTTCCCCAACACATTCTATGAAGCAAACATCACCCTGATACCAAAACCAGGAAAAGACCCAAACAAAAAGGAGAATTTCAGACCAATCTCACTCATGAACATAGATGCAAAAATTCTCAACAAAATCCTAGCCAAAGATTACAGCTTATCATCAAAAAAGTCATTCATCATGATCAAGTAGGCTTCATCCCAGGGATGCAAGGCTGGTTTAACATACGCAAGTCCATAAACGTCATCCACCATATTAACAGAGGCAAAAATAAAGATCACATGATCCTCTCAATAGATGCAGAAAAAGCATTTGATAAAATCCAGCATTGTTTTCTAATTAGAACACTGAAGAGTATAGGCATAGGTGGCACATTTCTAAAACTGATTGAAGCTATCTATGACAAACCCACAGCCAATATTTTACTGAATGGATTAAAACTCAAAGCTTTTCCTCTTAGAACTGGAACCAGACAAGGTTGTCCTCTGTCACCTTTACTATTCAACGTAGTGCTGGAAGTTCTAGCCAATACAATTAGGCAAGACAAGGAAATAAAGGGAATCCAAATGGGAGCAGAGGAGGTCAAACTCTCCCTCTTTGCTGACGACATGATCTTATACTTAGAGAACCCCAAAGACTCAACCACAAGACTCCTAGAAGTCATCAAAAAATACAGTAATGTTTCAGGATATAAAATCAATGTCCACAAGTCAGTAGCCTTTGTGTACACCAATAACAGTCAAGATGAGAAGCTAATTAAGGACACAACTCCCTTCACCATAGTTTCAAAGAAAATGAAATACCTAGGAATATACCTAACGAAGGAGGTGAAGGACCTCTATAAAGAAAACTATGAAATCCTCAGAAAGGAAATAGCAGAGGATATTAACAAATGGAAGAACATACCATGCTCCTGGCTTGGAAGAATCAACATTGTTAAAATGTCTATAGTTCCCAAAGCAATCTACCTATTCAATGCCATTCCTATCAAAGTACCTACATCGTACTTTCAAGATTTGGAAAAAATGATTCTGCGTTTTGTATGGAACCGGAAAAAACCCCATATACCTAAGGCAGTTCGTAGTAATAAAAATAAAGCTGGGGGCATCAGCATACCAGATTTTAGTCTGTACTGCAAAGCCATAGTGCTCAAGACAGCATGGTACTGGCACAAAAACAGAGACATAGACACTTGGAATCGAATTGAAAACCAAGAAATGAAACTAACATTTTACAACCACCTAATCTTTGATAAACCAAACAAGAACATACCTTGGGGGAAAGACTCCCTGTTCAATAAATGGTGTTGGGAGAACTGGATGTCTACATGTAAAAGACTGAAACTGGACCCACACCTTTCCCCACTCACAAAAATTGATTCAAGATGGATAAAGGACTTAAATTTAAGGCATGAAACAATAAAAATCCTCAAAGAACGCATAGGATAAACACTGGAAGATATTGGTCTAGGGGAAGACTTCATGAAGAAGACTGCCATGGCAATTGCAACAACAACAAAAATAAACAAATGGGACTTCATTAAACTGAAAAGCTTCTGTACAGCTAAGGAGACAATAACCAAAGCAAAGAGACAACCTACACAATGGGAAAGGATATTTGCATATTTTCAATCAGACAAAAGCTTGATAACTAGGATCTATAGAGAACTCAAATTAATCCACATGAAAAAAGCCAACAATCCCATATATCAATGGGCAAGAGACATGAATAGAACTTTCTCTAAAGATGACAGACGAATGGCTAACAAACACATGAAAAAATGTTCATCATCTCTATGTATTAGAGAAATGCAAATCAAAACAACCCTGAGATATCATCTAACCCCAGTGAGAATGGCCCACATCACAAAATCTCAAAACTGCAGATGCTGGCGTGGATGTGGAGAGAAGGGAACACTTTTACACTGCTGGTGGGACTGCAAACTAGTACAACCTTTCTGGAAGGAAGTATGGAGAAACCTCAAAGCACTCAAGCTAGACCTCCCATTTGATCCTGCAATCCCATTACTGGGCATCTACACAGAAGGGAAAAAATCCTTTTATCATAAGGACACTTGAACTGGACTGTTTATTGCAGCTCAATTTACAATCGCCAAAATGTGGAAACAGCCTAAATGCCCACCAACCCAGGAATGGATTAACAAGCTGTGGTATATGTATACCATGGAATACTATTCAGCCATTAAAAAAAATGGAGACTTTACATCCTTCGTGTTAACCTGGATGGAAGTGGAAGACATTATTCTTAGTAAAGCATCACAAGAATGGAGAAGCATGAATCCTATGTACTCAATTTTGATATGAGGACAATTAATGACAATTAAGGTTATGGGGGGGAAGCAGAAAGAGGGATGGAGGGAGGGGGGTGGGGCCTTAGTGTGTGTCACACTTTATGGGGGCAAGACATGATTGCAAGAGGGACTTTACCTAACAATTGCAATCAGTGTAACCTGGCTTATTGTACCCTCAATGAATCCCCAACAATAAAAAAAAATAAATAATAATAATAAAAATAAAAAAAAAGAAAATTTTCAGCAGAGAGATCTGCAGTCATTCTAATATTCTTCCCTTTGAAGGTAATGGTTTTCTTTCTCCTGGCAGCTTTGAGGATTTTTTTCCTTCACATTAACTTTAGTGAAGTTAATTATGATATGCCTGGGGGATGTCTTATTGGGGTTGAGTCGTGCTGGGGTTCTGAAGCTGTCTGCTATCTGAATTTCAGAATCTCTAGGCATGTCTGGAAAATTCTCTTTATAATTTCATGCAGAGGGGCCTCTGTGCCCAGTGAGGCCACTTTATCTGTTTCTGGAACCCCTATGATTCGGATATTCGCCTTCTTTGAATTATCCCAGAGCTCTCGGAGAGAGTGATCATTTTTGCTCTCCATTTCTCTTCCTCTTTGAGAGTTTGGGAGCTTTCAAAGGTTTTATCTTCGATGTCAGAAATCCTTTCTTCTGCTTGCTCCATTCTGTTGCTGAGGGATTCTACTGTATTTTTCATATCTTTGAGGGCTGCAAATTCTTGCTTCAGTGTGTCTAAGTCTTTGGTGGTTTTGTCTTTAAATTCGTTAAATTCTTGAGACAACTTTTGAATTTCTCCTCGAATTCCTAATTCCACTTTGTTAATCTTGTTGGCAATCCAAATTCTGAATTCAATTTCTGACATCTCAGCCAGTTGTTTATGAATGGGATCTTCAATTGCATCTGCCATATCTTTCCTTGGGGGGGTTGATCTATTCTGGTTATTCATGTTACCAGTGTTTTTCCGCTGATTCCGCCCCATGGTTGTTTTACTCCCTCTAATTTTTTCCCCTGGAGCTTTGTCGAGGGCCTGTACAGTGTTGTGGCCTGAGAAACTGGGGCCTTGTCTGGTGTGGTGGGGCTAAGTGGTTCTGTCTTGTTTTCAGCTGATTTCTGTTCCACCCTTGTTTGTATCCTTGTGGTCGCAGCTCGCCTCAGCGGGGTTGACGTGCGTTCTACAACCTTCTCTCTTAGTGCAGCTCAAATCCACCAGGTTACTTGCTGAATTTTTATCCTTTAACTCTCCTTCTGGACGGGAGCCTCTGTGGAAAGCTGGCTTCAGTCAGCCATCTTGTCTCCTCCCTCCGTGATGGATTTTTCTATCCTTTCTATATCTAGATCGATGGCCGCTCTTAGTGCCCCATAGTTTTTATCTTGGAGGACTAGAGCTGAGATCCCAGTGCCCGCCCCGCTAACCCCAGTCCTAACAGGGCAGAGATGGTGAGTGCCATCACCGGTTCCCTTTTGAAATGAAAGCCTGTACTTTCAAATCTCTGAAAAACAGTCTCTTGCTCATAGTAGATTAATCTAGGTATTAGTTGCACAAGAACACAATAATCTTTGGTTGCATTTAAAGCTCCTGAATGTATGCACAGAGCAAGACCCGTGGAGCAAGCCCATCAGGCATCTTTGAGGGGCAATACCCTGTTTCCCCGAAAATAAGACAGTGTCTTATTTTAAGGTGTGCTCCCAAAGACGCGCTAGGTCTTATTTTCAGGGGACATCTTATCTTTCTGTAAGTAGGTCTTATTTTCGGGGAAACAGGGTACATACCGGATTCTGTCCCACTGGTAGATTTTATAACATAGATGCCTATGAGAGGCGGGCACCCTTCCTACGCAAGTTCCCTTCCCTGAGACAGACTGGAGGGTAAGGAGAGGGCGACTATTCTGATGCCAGGGGCAAGCTGCAGCTTCACCAGGGGTAAAGCTATCTTGGAGGGCTATGCCCTCGTAGTAAGGGGGTCTCACATCAAGACAAAGCCAACATGCGTTAGTCAACTCTGGCCGTGATTGATTAAGTACCTGATAGGTACTGACGAGAAGGTCCCAAATAGGATCCGGGGCGGTGAGTTTGGTTGGGGAGGGGCTGATAAATGGGCCAGGAGAGAGGAAAGTAGAGGGCATAGAGGCGGGGAGTGGGGGCAGAGTAGCCGGGACCAGTGGGTGTGGATGCAAAACCGTGTTAGGATCGACAGCTGAAGAGGGGCCTGAGTTGGGGGCAGAGTAAATAACTTTTAAGGTGAACATACCCCCTTTGTCCATGTAGGGCCACCCAACGCTGTCATACAGGCAAATTCCCCAAGTCTTTCCCCATTCCCAACCTACTGCCTTTTTACCTTCTGCCGTGAATCTGATGAGGACAGGGTCGCAAAACTGATTTGAAGGGCTCCGTTCTCCCAGTCGCCGGCAAGATGGTGGGGCTGCCGTGGCTCTCCTTACTGTAATGAGATCCCTTTTGTAAGGGGGATCTCACATGATGTTGCCCATGGAAACGCAACTCCAAGCTCAGCAGAAAAAATGCTCAGCTCCACCACACTCGTCTGCCCCGTAACCAGGGCATACATAATATTGACTGGTATCCCACCCAATGGTTCCAATTAAATCGTCAAAGTCTACCTGTAGATCTGGATACCAGTTACCCTGTGGGTATAAGCCCCAGGTCTGGTTTAGAATTCCCTCCCTTGACTCCTACCAGGATCTGCCAGGTGGTGTTAAAAGGTTGGTGCAGGCTGCTGAGGATTTCGCGGGAACTTAAGGAAGGGGGGCACATACAGTTAATAAGAGTCAGGGTTGTCATCAGGGCAACTGTGCTGGACGCTTGAACTTGAGTTTGAGCAGGTTGGCAGGGTTTTTCTCGAGCTTCCATTGTGGAGTGTAATCCTCTCTGATGGCAAATGGGTCTGCCAACCGGACATGGGTGTGATGGACCCACGCAGCGATGCCGTCAACTTTGAGTGCGGTGGGGGTGTAAGGCCCCTGGTGAATCACAGTGTAAGGCCCTTTCCACCGGGGTTCGAGAGTCTCCTGCCAGTGTTTCTTGACATAGACCCAGGCCCTGGATGGAACTTGTGAGGCTCTGGAATTGGACCCGCCACATAGGTGGCACTCAGCCGGTTCCAGTTCTCTTTTTGAACCTGCTGGTAACAGCAGAGGGAAAGGAGAAAATCTTCATCATTCGCCTCCATTAAAAGATCTATGAGGTTATTTGGAATAATGGCGGGGGGGGGCTCCCATAGAGAATTTCATAGGGCGAGAGACCTAGGGTATAGGGGGACTTTCTAACCCTATATAGGGCAAAGGGAAGGAGAGCCACCCAGTCTCTGCCAGACTCCAGGATTAATTTAGTTAAGGTCTCTTTTACGGTTCTATTCATTCTTTCTACCTGTCCTGAGCTCTGGGGCCCGTAGGCACATGTAATTTCCAGGTTGTTCCCAGTGCAGTGGCTACCCCGAGTTATCTGAGAAATAAAGGCTGGCCCATTATCTGAGCCAATTAAAGCTGATAGTCCATACCTGGGGAGAATGTCCTCCAGTAACTTTTTCCCCATGATCTGTGCGGTTTCCCTTTTGGTGGGGAAGGCCTCCACCCACCCTGAAAAGGTATCTACAAAGACTAAGAGATATTTGTACCCATACCGAGCAGGCTTAATTTCTGTGAAGTACACTTCCCAATATGCACCAGGCTTGGTCCCTCTTGTACAGGTGCCTTGAGTCTTAAGCCCGGCTCGGGCATTAGTGAGCTGGCAAGCTTTGCAAGCGTTTACTATCTGGTCCACTTTTGTATCCACTTGCTCGATCTTAATCCGTGCATGTCGACTAGATCTCTTAACTTCCTACTGCCCATGTGGGTTGCCCGGTGCATATGCTGCAAGATGTCTAGTCCCAGCTGCGCAGGGAAGATAGTTTTCCCATTGGCTACGCACCACCAGCCATTATACTGGGGGGTTATCTGCTTGAAGGATGGAGCAGATCCACGCTAAGTCCTCAGGGGTGTATTCAGGCTCTTCTGGCAGGACCGGAGACCCAGTGTTGGGTAAGTTAACCGTCAAGGCCTGTGTGGCTCTGAGGGCTGCACTTCTGGTGGCTTTGTCCGCCTGATGATTGCCCTTTGCCACTGGAGTGGTAGGTTTTTGATGTCCTGGACAATGGATGATGGCTAACTTTTTTGGCAGCCACATGACAGCTAATAAGTCTAAAATTTCTTCTTCGTTTTTAACGGTCCACCTTTCTGCTATCAACAACCCCCTCTCCTGGTAGATAGCCCCGTGTATGTGAGCGGTGGCGAATGCGTACCATCAGTATAGATATTAAGTTTTTTTCCTTGGCCTAGAACTAAAGCCTTGGTGAGGGCAATTAATTCGGCCTGTTGGGCGGAGGTTCCGGCTGGAAGAGGCTCAGCCCAAAGTGTACCTGCCTCGGAGACCACCGCCGCCCCCGAGTACCGTTGACCATCCTTAATGAAGCTGCTTCCATCCATGAACCAGGTTTCCTCTGCGTCCCGCAGTGGTTGGTCGGTCAGGTCTGGGCGCATGCTGTGGACTTGGGCTAGGATATCCTGGCAATTGTCGAGTGGTGTCTCCACTTCCGGGTTGGGCAGGAGAGTGGAGGGATTTAAGGCAGTGCCGGGCAAGAACCGGATTTGTGGTGGGTTTAGCAACAAGCTCTGATAGTGTGTTAGATGCGCAATCCTCATCCACTGGTCTGGGGGCTGTTTCAAGACCCCCTTGATTGCATAGGGCATAGTTAGCAACAGTTCCCGCCCCAGGGTGAGTTTGTCTACATCCTTTACTAGCAACACACTGGCTGCCACAATGCGGAGGCAAGGGGGCCATCCTGATGTTACCAGGTCTAGTTTCTTTGATAAGTATGCTACTGGGTGGTTCCAGGGCCCCAGTGGTTCCGTCAGCACCCCCTTGGCTATTCCTTTATGTTCACCTATGTAGAGATGAAATGGTTTTGTAATATCAGAGAGTCCCAAAGCAGGGGAAGAGAGCAGAGCAGTCTTAAGTTTCTGAAAGGCTAGTTCTCTTTCTGTTGTCCATCCAAAGGGGTGCCCTTCCCTTGTGGCTTCACAGAGGGGTTTTGCAATTTCAGCAAAGCCTGGTACCCAAAGTTGACAGAACCCTGTAGACCTCAAAAACTCTCACACCTGCCTGGGGCTTGATGGGGTTGGGATCTTAAGTACAGTCTGCTTCCTGGCCTCTGTAAGCCACCTTTGACCATCTTTAAGGGTGTATACCAGGTAACTTACAGTTTGCTGACAGATCTGTGCTTTCTTTGCCGATGCCCGATACCCCGGGTCCCCCAGTGTGAAAAGCAGGTCTCGTGTGCCTTGCAGGCAGTCCTGTTCGTTTGTGGCCACCACTAGAATGTCATCTATGTACTGAAGGAAAGTTAGGTTGGTGTGCTGCCTGCAGAACTCACCCAGGTCTTCATGCAGGGCCTCATCAAAGATAGTTGGAGAGTTTTTAAACCCTTGTGGCAAGCGGGTCCATGTTAGCTGCCCACTGATGCCTCTCTCTGGATCTCTCCACTTGAAGGTGAACAGGGCCTGGCTCCGGGACGCCAGTGACAAGCTGATGAAAGTGTTTTTTAAATATAATACCATATACCAGGTCTGGGATGGGACCAATGAACTTAAGAGATTATAGGGGTTTGGCACAGTGGGATGTATGTCCATTACCCGTTTATTAACCTCCTGGAGGTCTTGAACTGGCCAGTAATCATTAGTGAGGGGTTTTTTTTTACTGGTAGCAAGGGGGTGTTCCATGGAGACTGGCATGGGGTTAGAATCCCGGCATCTAATAACCGTTGAATATGTGGCAGAATTCCTTTTCTGGCCTTGAGGGTCATAGGGTACTGCCATACCCACACTGGTTCAGCTCCAGGCTTGAGCTCGACTATAACCCGGGCCCGGCGTCTCGCCAGCCCCACTCCCCCCGTTTCAGCCCAGGCTGACGGGTAGGAGTCCAGCCACCCGGAGATATCTGCTCGGGCTGGTGGCAGAGGTTGTTGATGGAGCTGATACTCATCCTCCAAGCACAGAGTGAGAACATGGACAGGATGTCCCTATCTGTGACCTGTGGCATTCCTTGTTTGAAAGAAATTTGTGCTCCGATTTTACTAAGGAGGTCTCTACCCAGTAAGGGGTAAGGGCAGTCTGGGATAACCGTGAATGCATGTGACACTTGACCTGCCCCTATGTCCACTGTTCTCTGGGTGGTCTATGAGTATTGCTTCATTCCAGCAGCACCCTGCACCCAGGATTTCTTGGAGGCTAGCTTGCCTCTGCTTTCAACTAGGACTGAGTGTTTTGCACCTGTATTTACTAAGAAGTCTATTGGCGCCCCCTCCACTTTAAGGGTTACCCAGGGCTCGGGGAGGGGATCCGAACTCCATCCCCTCTAGTCACTGAGTTCCTCAAGTTCTAGGATGTGGGCCTGGTTGCGAGGGAGATCTTCCTTGTCCTGCTTTTTTGGACATTCCCTGGCCTGATGGCCAGTCTCCTTGCAGTATGCACACTGGTCTTTCTGCAGCTGAGCTCAATGCCCCCGGGGCGACTCCCTCCCTTTTCCGGTGGCCAGTTTCTGCAGCCTCCACTCCTTCTCTTCAGAGCCGCTGACCGTGGCGGCAAGCAGGATCTTAGCGAGGTCCTTGGTCTGCTTGCTGCTGGCACGCATCTCTTTCCTCTGGGCTCTCTCGGTTGTTGTATACCCATTCAGCCACTGCCAGCAGGTCCTGCAGGGTCTTCTCTGTCAACCTGTGTATTCTCTGAAGTTTCCTTTTAATGTCTGGAGCTGACTGATTCACAAAGCCGTCATTACTGCAGCTTTACTTCCCTCCGCCTCTGGGTCCACGGGCGTGTAAGTGCGGAACGCCTCCATGATCCGCTCCAGGAAGGCGGAAGGGGATTCACCCCTCTCTTGCTGCACATTCCCTACCTTAGCCAAATTAGTCGTCTTCCGTGCCGCTTTACGGAGACCCCCATTAGAGTCTGGGGGTAAACCTGGAGTCTCCCCTTACCTTCTGCCGTATTAAAATCCCAATCTGGCCGGGTCAGTGGGAACGCAGCTTCAATTAATACTAGATTTGTGGTAGGCTGCCTATCGTTGTCTAGAACGGACTTCCGTGCCTCTGCCAAAATTCGGTCCCTCTCCTCGGTAGTGAAGAGGACCTGTAGCAGTTGCTGGCAGTCGTCCCAAGTGGGCTGAGTGAAAAGGACAGAATCTAATAAGTCAATAAGGGTGGTGGGTTTTTCTGAGAACTTAGGGTTTTGCATTTTCTAGTTGTACAGGTCACTCGTGGCGAAGGGCCTATAGTGTAAAGTTCCCTCCTCAGCAGGGCCCACTGCCGGGAGTGGTAAAGTCGGCTACAGCCCGCCCATGCTGTCCAGATGCATCCAGTAAGGCCCTCCTGCGGGTATGGGTGGACTGCCGGCAGGTGGCGCTGCTGCTGCTTCAGCCTCTCCTGGGACCTGCTGAGGTTATGGTGCACCTGAATTAAAGGGTGGTAAGGGGTGGGGCGGTAGTTCTTCTGGGCTCACCTTGCTCGGCAAAACAGGATACAGGGGTGCGGAGGCGGAGGATCTAGCCTCTTTGGATTTAGGCTTTTCCCGCAGGGCAAACACTTTGCAGGCCTCTGCTGTACTGGCCTTGTCTCCTTCTACCCTGGGTGGTAAGATACTTTTCAGCCAGGGAGGGGGATTTTCAACAAGGTCCTGCCAGGTGGTGATGTACGGGACCTGATCGGGAGGGATGGCCCGCCTTAGGCCTGTAGACAATATCCTTAACCTAGAGGATAAAAGGGAGGTGGAAAGTTCCTTCAGGCAGCCATCCGGCATGGAAAGTCGGCCACTCACTCCTGCAAAAAGTTTCAAGTTTATTTTTCTTTACCACTGGACCCAGGTTCTGGGCACGGGCCGGAAGTCCTGGAAGTGGTCAAGGATAAGTGAAAGGGGGGTCGTTTGAGTCTGTCCCATCGTCAGAGTCGCCCCACCAACACACAACACAGACTACACAAAGACAAAGGCAGACACGGCAGCAAGCTGAATTGAAGCAAAACTGAAAGTGAATGGATGGCCTGACGCTCGTCTGTGGGCATAGCCGGCCCTTACTCAAAAGTCCTAGGGGGATCGATTCCATGTGATTCCCACTCTTGGGGGCTGGGGATTCCACGTCCCAGCCTTCCCCCAGGGAGGTGGGAACACCTTCCACTGCCTCCGTCTGTGGCCCTCCAGTGCATCAACCTAGGCCGTCTTCCCACCACAACTCAAAACCTGTGCAGAACAAAGGCACAAGGACAAAGACACTTATGCTTACCGGCCCTCCAGGTGGGGTCTCTCGGGTCTTGGGGATTCCCGGCCAATGCACAAAATGTTACACCCAAGAATCGGAATCCCCAATGACCAAAAGAGAGAGCCAGACACCCATGCAAATCACATGAGGGCATTTATTCAGGCTCCAGCCAGGGCTGTCCGCGTTCCCCAGATACAACTGGTGCCGAGAGCCCCTAGCCCATCCCATGCAGTGTTTTTATGCAGTGGATATGGGGTGAGGGGCATGGGGAACAAAGCTTAGCCTAGGGATTGGTTATTTCTTATGCCTTTCCTAGAACTCAAAACTGACAGGGTCCCGCCAATCTCAACAGTCGGGAGGCGGGCGCACTTTGGGAAATAAGAGAGGTGTGGCTTACTAAGAAACGAGACAAAGGATTTTCAGGTCATCTTTAAAATGGAGGACAAAAGCCTGAGACGGAAAAAACGATGGCGTCCTTGGGTCTTTCACTATAGACAGTGAATGGGCCTCCGTTGCCAGACAAGTAGGCAAAGAGGCATTTTTTTAATGTTTTATTTTTTACTGTTACGGATATATAAGAGTTGTATATGTTTATGGGATACATGTGATACTTGGATACAAGCATGCAATGTAGAATGATCAAATCAGGGAAACTGTAATATCTATTGCCTCAAGTATTCATCATTTCTCTGTGTTAAGAATATTCTGATTTCACTGTTTTGATTTTTTAAAAAACCATTTTAGCCAAGATGAAATATCTCATTGTAGTTTTGATTTGTATTTCTCTGATATTACTAATGTTGAGCATTTTTTATATATTTGTTGGCCATTTATATGTCTTCTTTTGAGAAATATCTATTCAGGCTGGGCATTGTGGCTCATGCCTATAATTCTAGCACGCTGGGAGGCCAAGGTGGAAGGATCACCTGAGCTCAGGAGTTTGAGACCAGCCTGAGCAAGAGTGAGACCCCAATCTCTACCAAAAATAGAAAAATTAGCCAGGTATTGTGTGGACACCTATAGTCCCAGCTACTCGGGAGGCTAAGACAGGAAGACTGCTGGAGCCCAGGAGTTTGAAGTTGCTGTGAGCTAGGCTGACACCTGGGGCAACAGAGTGAGACTTTATCTCAAAAAAAGAGAGAGAGAGAGAGGAGGGAGAAATGCCTGTCTAGTTTAGATCATTTGCTCATTTTTCAATTGGATTGTTTGTTTTTCTTCCTATTGAGTTGTTTGAGTTCCTTATATATTCTGGTTATTAATCTTTTGTCAGGTAGGTAGTTTGTGAATATTTTTCCATTCTGTGGGTTGTCACTTCACTTTCCTGATTATTTCCCTTGCTGTGCAGAAGCTTTTTACTTGAAGTGATCTCATTTCTCCATGTTTGTTTTGGTTGCCTGTGCTTTTGAGGTCTTATTCAAGAATCTTTACCCAGACCAACGTCCTTGAATATTTCTCCAATGTTTCCTTCTACTACTTTCGTAGTTTCCGGTCTTAGATTAGATTTAAGTCTTTAATCCATTTTGATTTAGTTACTGTATATAACGAGAGATAGGGGCCTAGTTTCATTCCTATGCATATGAATAGCCAGTTTTCCCAGAAACATTTATTGAAAAGACCATTTTTTTTATTTTATTTTTTTTTTTTAGACAGAGTCTCAGACTGTTGCCCTGGGTAGAGTGCCGTGGCATCACAATCCACAGCAACCTCGAACTCCTGGGCCTAAGCAAAAGCAATTCTCTTGCCTCAACTTCCCAAGTAGCTGGGACAATAGGCGCTCACCAGAATGCCTGGCTATTTTTTTTCATTGCAGTTGTCATTTTTGTTTGGCAGGCCCAGGCTGGATTCAAACCTGCCAGCTCCCATGCACATGGCTGGCGCCCCAGCCTATGAGCTACAGGTACCAAGCAGAAAAGACCATTCTTTCCCAGGTCAATGTTCTTGGTACCTTTGTTGAAGACAAGTTGTCTGTAAGTGTGCAAATTTGTTTCCGGATTCTCCATTCCATTTCATTAGCCTGTATGTCTATTTTATGCCAGTACTATGTTGTTTTGGTTACTATAACGTTGTAGTATAATATAATGTCAGGTAATGTGATGCCTCCTGCCTTTCGTATTTTTGCTCAGGATTGTTTGAGTATTCTGGGTCTTTTATGGTTCCACATAAATTTTAGAATTTTTTTTTTTCTATTTCTGTGAAGAATGTCTTGGGTATTATGATAGAGATTGCACTGAATTTGCAAATTGCATTGGATTGTATGGACATAAAATTGATGTATTTCTGACAAAGAAAACGCCATAAATTATCAGAATTGAATCAAGAAGAGGAAAAATGGTAAATAGGTAAATATCCAAGAAAGAAATTTTTAGGAGTTGTAAAAAATAGTCTTGAGATAAAATATTCTTGGATCAGAGCTTTTTACTGGTTCTCTGAAAATTCCCCCAAATAATTAATCTAATACTACACAAATTATTCCAGAACCTAAAAGAAGCAAAACATTCAAAATTCATTTTACAAAATTATAGAACTGTTACTAAAACCTGAAAAGCATACAATTAAAAATAAAACTATGATCTAACTTAACAATAAGGATATACAAATCTAACATATATTAATTTAATTAAACTAACATTTCATTTAAATAATCTATCATAATTAAATCAGTGTTATTATTCTTACCAAAATGGAAAAATGACAATGTAAGAAGTTTGGTAACATATAATAGATAAAATCAATTAGAAGACCAACTAAGAAAAGCATATGATATTCTTTTTTTTTTTTTTGAGACAGAGTCTCACTATGTTACCCTCAGAGAGTGCCCTGGTGTCACAACTCACAGCAACCTCCAACTCTCCAACTCTTGGGCTTAGGTGACTCTCTTGCCTCAGCCTCCTAAGTAGCTGGGACTACAGGCACCCAGCTATTTTTTGGTTGCAGTTGTCATTGTTTTAGCAGGCCCTGGCCAGGCCCGAACTGGCCAGCCTCGGTCTATGTGGCTGGCGCCCTACTCACTGAGCTACAGGCGCCGAGCCAGCATATAATATTCTTAAAGTTCTTGAAAAGGCATTTTATAAAACAGAACCCCCATTCCTTAACTATTATAAAACCACAGCTAGAAAGCCATAAACTTAATGAAATTTTAAAGTCTATATCAACCATTAAGATCAAGAACAAGGTTAAGGATGCCCAGTCTCATCACTTTTATTCAACATAGTACTGGAAGTTCTAGTCAGAGAAATTAGGCAAAAAAAAGAAATGAAAGAAATCCAGATTGAAAATGAAGAAATAAATTTATCTCTGTTTGCAGACAATATGATTTTATATGTAGAAAACCTTAAAGATTCCAGAAAAAAAATTTATTAGAATTAAACAAATTCAGAGAGGCTTCAGGACAATAATCAATGCTAAAAATCTGTTGTTTTTCTATACACCAACAGCAATTTGAAAAGGAAATTTTAAAAATTGCATTTATAATAGTATCAAAAATAAAATATTTAAGAATAAACTTAATTAAGGAGGGAAAAGATTTGAACACTTAAAACTATAAAACACTGCTGAAAGAAACTAAAGACCTTAATAAATGTAAAGACATCTCACATTCATAGATTGAAACACTTAATATTATTAAAATGGCCATGCTACCCAATGTAATTTACATATTCAATGTAATCCCTATCAAAATCCCAGTGGCATTTTTTGCAGAAGTAAAAAAAAAACTAAAATTCAAATGCAATCTCAAAGGACTTCCAATAGTTAAAACAATCTTGAAAAGGAAAAACAAAGTGGGAGGCCTCATACTTTCTAATTTCAAAACATATTACAAAGCTACAGTAATCAAAACAATATGGTACCAGCATAAAGACAGACATACAGGCCAATAATACAGAAAAGAGAACCCAGACATATACCCTCACATATATGATCAAACGATGTTCAACAGGTACCAAAACTATGCAATGAGAAAACAGTAGTCTCTTCAACTAATAGTGTTAGAAAAACTGGTTATCCACATACAAAAGAGTGAAGATGAATCTTATCTTATACCATATTTACAAATTGACCCAAAATGGATTAACAACCTAAATGTAAGACCTGAAATATGAAACTTTTATAAGAAAACATAGGGAAAATCTTCATGACTTTGGAATGGGCAATTACTTCTTAGATGTGACACTAAAAGCACAGGCAACAAAAGCAAACAGACAAATGGAACTATATCAAACTAAGAACTTCTGTGCAGTAAAGGAAACAATCAATAGAGTGAAAAAGCAACCTATGGAATGAGAGAAAATATTTGCAAACTATATATTGAGTAAAGGGTTAATATTAAGAATATACAGAGTACTCTTACAATACAAAAATTAAAAAAAAAATTTTTAAATGGACAAAGGACTTGAATAGACATTTCTCCAAAGAAGATACACAAATGGCCAAGAGCATATGAAAAGCTGCTCAACATCACTAATCATTAGGGAAATGTAAATAAAAATCACAGTGAGATATCACCTTGCACCCATTAAATGGCCAATATTAAAAAAAAAAACAGAAAATAATAAGTGTTGGCAAGGATGTGGAGAAATTGGAACCCTTATGTACTATTGGTAGGATTGTCAAATGGTGCAGCTGTTATGTAAAACAAAATGTTAAAAGTAGAACTACCATATGATCCACCAATCTCACTTCCACATATATATTCAAAAGAATTAAAAGCAGGATCTTGACACGATATTTATACAGCTATATTTATTGCAGCATTATTCACAATAGCCAAGAAGTGGAAGCTACTTAAATGTCCTTGACATATGGCTAGATAAAGAAAATGTGGTACATACATACAACAGACTATTATCCACCCATAAAAAAGAAGAAAATCTTGTCATATGCTACAACATGGTTGAACCTGGAGGATATTATGTTACTTGAAATAAATCAATCACAAAAAGACAAATATTGCATGGTTTCACTTATTAGAACTAAAGCAATCAAACTCACAGAAATGCAAAGTCGAATAGTGGTTGCTGGGGTCTGAAAGATGGAGGGAAAGGGAAATTATTTGCTGTGTATAGTTTCAGTCATGCAAGATGAGCATGTTCTAGAGATCTGTTGTACACAATGTGCATATAGTTAATAACAATGTGCTGTACACTTAAAAATTATTAAGAGGGTAAATTTATGTTATGTGGTTTCTAACATAACATAAACGTTAGAAATGTTATGTGGTTTTAGTTCTGCCAATTGCAATGAGATAAGAACCAGAAATAAACAAAAAATAATTATTTATAGGTAATATTATAACATATAAAACAAAATAAAATCCACTAAAAATTTAAATTGATTTAAAAAGCTTAGTAAAGTGATTGCACACAAGGTGCAATATACAGAAATTAGTAGTTTTCCTTCCCAAAAGTAGCCAAATAGAATAAATCCCTGAAAAACAGACCACATTCACAAAAGCGACAAAAACATAAAATACTCATTTATTAAATATGTATAACCCATGACAAAAATGATAAAACTTTACCTAAACACATAAAGACTTAAACACATAGAATCATGCCATATTCGTGCCTGTCATGACAAAGGGTTGTAAATAAAGATACCAATTATTCCTAAAAGGACTTCTAGATTTCATGCAATTTCAAAAGATACCATTTTTTAATTTTGAAATATTTATCTTAAAAATTTGAGTTGTGGTCGTGTCTTTCACTCTATCCATCTTTGTAATTTCAAGAAACATTTAAAAACTAAAAGTTTGAACTATACTGGTAACAGTGAGATTAGGGGAGTATCTTGGATCTCTGAAAAACACAGGTGTTGCAGAATCAGGAAGCATGTTCATGCCATGCCATCCTGTCCTAAGCAAGGCCACTGCCCTTCTATTTGTATTTTCTTTTCTATCACTCAGTGATGACTTCCATCAAAATTTCCCCCTCTCAACTAGTTAAAATGTAATACTTTTGTACTTCTGTGTATTTGCCTATTTACCTATTGATTAGGGATTTGGTGGATGACCCAAAGGCCCAATACATCTAGAATAGTCCAGATTCTTCATATGTATAAGATCACGTGTAAGATCATCTCTTGTGCCCAGAGAACACAAGGAGAAGATGGGAGGGGAATTGAATCACCATTTGCAGCATCAGGCTGATCAATCACATATCCCTGCAGTGATCCTCCAGCCCCACTATTAGCCACAGTGAAAGAGGTTGTCTGACACTAGGCTGCTTTGGAAGATTCTTGAGTACTCTGTGAGTCCCCATAAACCCCAAAATAGGACTCACACCCTCGAGGCAGGATTGAATTATTATACGGGTCCTATCCCGTATAACCCTCCCAGGTAATTTGTCCTTGTCCTTTTTTTTAGTTATCCCAGGACTTAAATGGGCCCCAGTGCTGGGAAGGAGGTGCTGGTCCTGGGAATGATTTGGTACTTCAAGAGGTCATAATAGGGTAGGAGGAAGGGGGGGTCCCTTCATTTGTGGCTACATTGCCCCCAGGGCATAGTTCTTATCTCCATGGTCAAAGCCAGGTTACTGACAAGTCTAGAATTCTGGTTAGTTGGAAAAGGGACTGGGCAAAGGAGTCAGAAGCTACGCATTATCAAATGGCATTAGGAATAAGTAGGTCACATGGACGCATTTAATCCCAAGGGGAGCTGGGAGTGTAGTGCCCTGGGAGACAAGATAATGGATTCAGAGGACAACTTGCCTTTCACAGTTCCTTTCTTAATCTCTACTACATGGAACAGAGAAGTGAACCAACACAAGCCTAAACATATTTTTTTTTAGGCTTAAACATTTAAATTCCTGCTTCTACACCTGCACACCATGTGCCATAATTTTAGGAAACATTTCCCTGTTAAAAATGTTGATCTGTCATAGTGGCATATTTTCCCAAATGTATTGCTAAGGGGACTCAGACTAGATCAAGACAAAGGCAAACGTCTAAAAAGATCTAAAGCATCTGCAGGAAGGATCTTACCCAATACTCTAATCTTAAAAATAAATACCTTTAGGGTAACCAGCCCATAAAAGATGTTTTGGAAATTGTCAGGTGACATTTGATTACATGTAACCATTTCAAATTTACAAAGTCTTCTCTGGGTTTGGCTAAGTAACTTTCTCCCTCATGCAATTCATATGATACTGCTGCTTCAAAGCCAATCTCTAGAGGAAGAGCCTGTCAGTTTATACTAATCAAGTCCAAAATGGCCTCCTAAACCTATTTTTCTCTGGCTTTGTATTCTTTATTTACCACATCCTTTGACGTTGGCAAACCCAAGGCCATTTTACAATCCCTCTTTCAGTGAATCACTTTTATTTATAACTAAGACACCCTTAGGGGAAAGAGACATAACAAAGTAGCTGGTCTACTTAAGTACAGAACCCAGAAATGCAATATCCCTCCTCAGTGTTTGTCAGCTCTTTCTCAAGGCCATAATATATTCTATATTCCTCAAAATACGCACAACTGACTAAGATGTACTGCAAAAGCAGGAAAGGAGATGTCATTCAAAAATATAATCTTTTGATTAAAAAAATGTAATCACCTCATTACTGACACAGATTGCAATAATCCTGCACTTTATATGAAGATTGTTCTAAATGGAACATGAAATTAACTCTAAAATGGGTGGGGAAACAAAGCACTTCTGCCTTAGGTAACTAAGTGTCTGAGTTGCTGATTGTGTATCTGTGTTGAATAATACCTTAAAATGGGTAAAACTTCATGAATAAAGAGGCTTCTTGGTGACTGTTTTTCTATAACAAAGACAGCACTGCTGTTTGCTTTTACTAAAGAACACAATGAATGCAAGTTGAAGAGTGTAGTAAATGAAGAGGCTGTCCACAGACATTTCTAAGTGATAAATCTTTTCCCCAAAAAATCGGATTGTTTTTTTGCAATCCTGGGAGAAAAGGATAATAGATGCTGGCAGACCCACCTGAGGCAATTTGCCTGGATATGGGAAAGACATTTGATAACATTTGGTTCAGTAAACTAATAAATAAAATGAAGGAATTTAAAAATCATTGCTAACGTCCATACATGAAAATTATCCTGGCTGGGGTTTGAGATGCATTATTTTAAAGACAGTAATATCAAATTGTCATGTTAACTAAGACAGAAAGGAACTCCTGGTATTCACTTAGTCAAGACAAGCTATCAAGTAAAATTCTTTTCCAAGGGCAGTGCCTATGGCTCAAAAAGGTAGGGTGCAGGCCCCATATGTGGGAGGTGGTGGGTTCAAACCCAGCCCTGGCCAAAAACTGCAAAAAATAAAAAAATAAAATAAAATTATTTTCCAAGCAATAAAGTTCTTTTATGTGAAACATGTAGGCTTTCTTATATAAGCCTAAACAACTAATCTAAGTAAGTCCCATAATATTGTTAACTTTAATGTTTAGTCATTGCTCTTTCATAAAAGGAAATATTTCTTTCCTATCAACTCAAATTGGAATTCCTTAAAATTTTTCTTGGAAACCTGTTTGCAAAAAGTGATGTAAAATTATACATCACAATCAAGTAGGCTTCATCCCAGGGATACAACTCTGGTTAAACATGCAAATTCATGAATGTAATTCACCATATCAATAAAAGCAAAAACAAGGACAAGATGATCCTCTCAATAGATGCAGAAAAACCATTTGATAAAATTCAGCATCCTTTTCTAACAAGAACACTTAAGAATATAGTTTAGGTGACACATTTCTAAACCTGATTGAAGCCATTTATGACAAACCTACAGCTAATATTATACTGAATGGAGTAAACTGAAAGCTTTTTCAGTTAGAACTGGAACCAAACAAGGATGTCCTCTATCACCACTACTATTCAACATAGTGCTGGAAGTTCTAGCCAATGCAATCAGGCAAGAGAAGGAAATAAAGGGCATCCAAGTGGGGGCAGAGGAGGTCAAACTCTCACTCTTTGCCAATGATATGTTCTTATATTAGAGAACCCCAGAAACTTGACCACAGAACTCCTGGAAGTGATCAAGAAATATAGTAATGTCTCAGGGTATAAAATCAATGTCCATAAATCAGTAGCCTTTGTATATGCCAATAACAGCCAAGTTGAGAAACCAATCAGAGACACAATTCCCTTCACAGTAGGTTCGAAGACAATGAAATGCCTAAGAGTATACCTAATGAAGGAGGTGAAGCACCTCTATGAAGAGAATTATGAAACCCTAAGAAAAGAAATAGCAGAAGAAATTAACAAATGAAACAGTATACCATGCTCCTGGCTAAGAAGAATCAACATTGTTAAAATGTCTATACTTCCCAAAGCAACCTACAGATTCGATGAAATCCCCATTAAAATACCAACATCATACTTTCAAGATTTAGAAAAAACAATTCTTCATTTCATGTGTAACAGAAAAAACCTTGTGTAGCCAAGGCAATTCTTAGTAATTACAAACAAAGCCAGAGGCATCACTCTACCAGCCTTTAGATTATATTACAAGTCCACAGTGATCAAAACAGCATGGTATTGGCACAAAAATAGACACACAGACATTTGGAACCAAATAGAAAACCAAGAGATGAAACCAATCTCTCATAGCCATCTGATCTTTGATAAACCAAACAAAAGCATATGCTGGGGTAAAGATTCCCTTTCAGGTTCAAAGATTTCCTTTCAAAGATTCAACAAATGGTGCTGGGAAAACTGTATAACCACATGTAAAAGACTGAAACCAGACACGAACCTCTCAACACTTACAAAAGTTTATTTAAGATGGATAAAATATTTAAATCTAAGGCATAAAAAGATAAAAATCCTAGAAGAAAGGTTGGGGGAAACTCTTGAAGATGTCAGCCTGGGGAAAGATTTTATGAAGAAAACATCTGTGGCAATTATAACAACAAAAATTAACAAATGGGACTTAATTAAGCTGAAAAGCTTCTGCACAGCTAAGGAAACAACAAAGCAAATAACCTTCAGAATAGGAAAAGATATTTGCATATTATGAATCTGACAAAGGCTTGCTCTGACAAAGGATTTATAGAGAATTCAAATTAATCAATGAAAAAAGAGCTAACAATCCCATCTATTGGTGGGCAAGAGACGTGAACAGAATCTTCTCTGAGGAAGACAGATGAATGGCTAACAAACATATGAAAAAATGCTCATTGTCCCTAAGCATCAGATAAATGCAAATCAAAACCACCCTGAGATATTACCTAACCCCAGTAAGATTAGCCCACATCACAAAATTCCAAAGTTACACATGCTGGCGCAGATATGGAGAGGGGCAACTACAAGCTTATATAGCCTCTTTGAAAAAAAGTATGGGGAATCCTCAAGGAATTCAAAATAGATCTCCCATTTGACCCCACAATCCCACTGCTAGGCATCTACCCAGAAGAAAAAAATTATTTTATCATAAGGACACATGCACTAGATTGTTTATCACAGCTCAATTTACAATCGCCAAGATGTGGAAACAACCTCAATGCCCATCAGCTCAGGAATGGATTAACAAACTGTGGTACATGGATGCCATAGAATACTGCTCAGCCATAAAAAAAGATGGTGCCATCACATCTTTTGTATTAACCTGGATGGCGTTGAAACACATTCTTCTCAGTAAAGTATCCTAAGAATGGAAAAGCAAATATCCAATGTACTCAATACTAATATGAAGCCAGTAGATGATCTAATTCATGCCCACATGGGAGAAAGATTTATTTCAATTCAAGATGGGGGGAGGGGAAACACAGGAGGGGAAGAGAGGAAGGGCATTTGGGGTGCTCCCCACTGAATGGGCCTGGTATAGAGGTGTATGACACACCTTTCGGTGCAGGACATAGCTACAAGAGAGGCTCTACCTAAGAAATTCATATATTGAGACTTGGGTCATTTGTACCCTCACATTAACCTGAAATTTTTTTAAAAAGTGATGTCAATTATTCTTTTCTGCTATCTTGAAATATACAATAAATTATTGTAAATGCTATTAACTCTACTGACCTATCAAATAGCATCAGTTTTATTCCTTCTATCAAACTGTATACAATAGAACCTCCATAGTTAACCAGCTCACAGCAACCTCAAACTCTTGGGCTCAAGCGATTCTCTTGCCTCAGCCTCCCAAGTAGCTGGGACCACAGGCCCCCACCATAACACCCAGCCATTTCTTTGGTTGCAGTTGTAGTTGTCCAGCAGGCCCGGGCCAGGCTCAAACCTGCCACCTTCAGTGTATGTGGCTGCTGCCCTACTCACTGAGCTATGGGTGTCGAGCCCAGTGGCTTAATTTTCATACAACAGACATGCACCACATGTACATATCAGTATGGTAGGGCTAGTTCCTTAAGTTGATCCCTCTGTATGTTGACCAGTTTGTTACAGTCCCTTGCATGGTCAATTTACGGAGATTCTATTGTATTTGTACCCATTAATCAACCTCTTTTCATCCCCATCCACCCTGCCCTTCTCAGCCTTTGTCTTGATAACACACCCTGCAACAACTTCCTTTCCTCCCCTGTTTCATTTCTCCACTTCCCTACTGGTGTTTCCTGGAACCACGTCCCACATCAACTATTTGCACTAAATTCCCTGTCTCTGTGTCACCTCATAAGGGAACTCAAATTAAGAAAATAAAATACTAAGTTGAATGTAGCACTGAGTTTCAAAGGGGTATCATTCGAGATGAATGTGTACTTTTAGAGATGGCTTGATAACACTTGCTCTGTAGATACACTGTATCCCTTCGGTGTTTACCTGGCCTAAAATCAGAAGTTTTGACTTACTTCTTGAAATAATAGAGAGCTTTTACACATTTTCAAAGAAAATACTAGCATAATACATGCAGAAGCAGTGTTTCGGGGAAGTTATTCTGGCAGCAGTATGTGGATAGATGGATGGTAAAGGGAAGACATTGGGAAACTAATTGCACAGTGGCTAATAATGTAGGAATTTTCATATAGGAAGTGATGAAGGTCTGCTCTAGAATAGTAGCCTTGGAAAGAAAAAGAAAAAGGCAAATATGAATGATACTGAAGTAAGGAATAGTTCAATCATTCCTATGAAGCCCTTTCCATTTGCCAGTGGCTACTGAATCCAAAAACAAGCAGTAGAACATAGTACAGTAAATCAAGGCCTGGGCTCCAATTGAAGTTCCACTAATGACTCTTGGACAAGTCACCGGCTTTGGCTTCTACTTCTATTAATCAAAAGAGGTGAAAACAATAACTCTAACCTTGCCTGCCTTTACAGACTTGTTCTGGGTATTCCAAGAGATGCTGTGTATAAACACTTTTTTTTTTTTTTTTTTTTTTTTTTTTTTGAGACAGAACCTCAAACTGTCACCCTGGGTAGAGTGCCGTGGCATTACAGCTCATAGCAACCTCCAACTCCTGGGCTCAAGTGATTCTCCTGCTTCAGCCTCCCAAGTAGCTGGGACTACAGGCACCTGCCACAATGCCCAGCTATTTTATGCTTGCAGCCATCATTGTTGTTTGGTGGGCCCGGGCTGGATTCGAACCCGCTTTCAGGTATATGTGGCTGGCACCTTCGCTACTTGAGCCACAGGTGCCGAGCCTATAAACATGTTTTGAAAGTTATGAAGAGCTAACCACATTGGAGATACTTTTACTGAAAAATATATACACACCATGATCCTGATCTATAATCAAAGGTCGGAAAGGACAATTAAGCATCACAACAGTAAAAAATGGCAACATTGCATATTGATAAAATGCTGTCATTTTGAGTGATACAGACCTTTAGACAAGAAGAAACTATAATGAGTGTATTAATCTTGCAACACAAACAATGGAAGCAAAACAATTCAGTTAAAAGGAAAAGAAAAACTATGAGCTAGATAGATTTAACAGAAAAACTTAGAGTTAAACACCTCATACATTTATGATCGATTGATTTTTGACAAGTGGGCCAAGACAATTCCATGGAGAGAGAATAGTTTTATCAACAAATAGTGCTGGGACATGCAATAGAATGAAATTGGACCCTTACTTCACACCATCCACAAAAAATTTACTCATCAGGACCAAAGACCTTAACATAACAGCTAAAACTATAAAACACTTAGAAAAAAATATAGGCATACATTCTCATGACCTTGGGTTAGGCAATAATTTCTGACAAATGACACCAAAAACACAAGCTACAAAAGGAAAAACATAGATAAATTGTGTTTCATCAGAATTAAAAACCTTTGTATTTTCAAAAGGCACTATCAGGAAAGTGAAAGCTACAGCCCACAGAATGGAAGAAAATATTTAAATATCATATATCTGATAAAGGTCTAATATCCAGAATATGCTTTTTAAAGCTCCTATGACTCAACAATAAAACGACAAATGACCCAATTTGAAAATGTACAAAGGGATCTGAACAATTCTCCAAAGAAGATACACAAACAGCTAATAGGCACATAAAAAGATGTTCGACACCCTTAGTCATAATGACTATTTAATCCTGTAGACTAAGTCAAAAGCACAATGAGATATCACTTCACATCCATTAGGATGACTTTCATAAAAAAGACGGATAATAACAAGGATTAATAAAGATGTACAGAAATTGGAGCCTTCGTATATTGCTGGTAGGAATATTAAATGATATAGCCACTTGGAAGAACAGTCTGACAGTTTTGGTTCGATAGAGGGAGAGTTAATGGTGGGACCACACCTACAGAGCATATTGCAAGGGTACAAGACAAATCTATCAAGCATTGAACACAAATGTCCTAACACTGTGATTAAGTAAATGAGGTGAAAGCTCTGTTAATTAGGAGGATGTAAGCACTCCAATTTGCACAAATAATCAACACACTGAATCCCACAAAGGCATAAATGTATTCATGATCTATGTATATATGACTTAATAAAAAAATAAATAAAATGTACAGTCACCATATGTCCCAGCAATTTTGCCCCCAGGTATATACTCAGGTGAATTGAAAACATGCCCACACAAAAACTTTTACATGAAAGTTCATAGCAGCAAAAAAAAGAAAATGGAAACAACCCAAGTACCCACAAACTGATGAAAGATAAAGAAGATGTGGCCTATTCATACAGTGGAATACTATTTGGCTATAGGAACACATGACGTTTTGATTCATACTACAACATAAGTGAACCTTGAAAACATTATGCTAAGTGAAATAAGCCATCTTCAGACGACCGTATCTGAATGCATTTATGAAATGTACAGAATAGGCAAATCCATGTAGGCAGAAAGTATATCATTGGTTATCAGGGACTGGCAGAAGAGGGCAATGGGAAATGACTGCTAATGGGTACAAGGTTTGTTTTTGGAGTGATGAGACTATTTTGGAATTAGATAGTAGTGCTGGTTGCACAACTTGTGAGGATACTAATAAGCACTGTATTGTATACTCTAAGCAGGTGAAATTTATGGTATTAGAATTATATCTCAATTTTAAAAGATTGCATATTATGTGATTCTGTTTATATAACATTCTTTTTTTTTTTTTTGAGACAGTCTCTCATTATATCGCCCTTGGCAGAGTACTGTGGCATCACAGCTCACAACCACCTCAAACTCTTAGGCTTAAGCAATTCCCTTGCTCCAGCCTCCCAAGTAACTGGACTACAGGCACCTGCCACAATGCCCGGCTATTTTTGCTTTGTTTTTTTATTGTTGTCATTGTTGTTTAGCAGGCCCTGGCTGGGTTCGAACCCAACAGCCCCAGTGTATGTGACCAGCACACTAACCACTGCACTATAGGTGCCAAGCCTGTATAACATTCTTAAAGTGACAACGCCTGTAGTCCCAGCTGCTCAGGAGGCTGAGGCAAGAGAACCGCGTAAGCCCAAAAGTTAGAGGTTGCTGTGAGCCGTGTGACGCCACGGCACTCTACCCGAGGGCGGTACAGGGAGACTCTGTCTCTACAAAAAAAAAAAAAAAAGTGACAAAACTATAGTGATGAAGAACTGATTAATGGTAAACAGGGGGATGGGTTGAGGGAGGGTGTGACTATGATGGAATAATATGAGAGAGTTTTGTGATAATAGAACAGTTCTATTACACAAATCGAGAGAGAGAGAAAATGAATGTAAAAACTAGCAAAACCCAAGTAAAATCTGTATTTGAGTTAATAGAGTTGTAACAGTATCAATTTCCTGGTTTTGATAATGTACTGTGGTTATGTAAGATGTTACCATGGGAAGAATGTTTTGTAAAAGATGTTATCCTAAGGGGAAGCAGGGTAGATGGTACAGGGGAACTCTCTGTACTATTTTCGCAGCTTCTTTTGAATCAAATTACTTAAAAATAAAAACATCCATGCATATAAATTAACTTTTAAAAACCATTTGGAGTACACTCTAAACACAAGTAAATAACTCCAACGGCAGTCTCCCTTTTCTCAGGAATCTAAACTTTTAAAATTCATTCCCCGTTGCCTGGAACTCGTGATGATAGGTCCTGCATACATAACCTACGTTTCCCCTGCGCATCCAAGGCTAAGCGATTTCCACTCAGCTTTCCCCAGCCTCTGCCACTCCTGCTTCTGGAGCAAAATTCTTTTCTGTCTGAGCCCCAGTTCTTCCTGCATGGATCACAATCGTCACAAAACCAATTGCCACACAGCTCAGACGCATCCTCTCAAGTCTGCCCACCATCCTCAAAGTCCTCTCTGCTAACCCAGATCAGTGAACCTTCCCACCACCCCTGCACTCTATCAACCCTTTATGTTTTGCCCTCTCTGATAAGGAGACAAAACTGTTCCAATTTTGTGTCCTCTAATCTCCTCCCCGAGCCAGTCTGGGGAGCCTTTCCCCCATGCAGGAGTCTCTTTGTCCTTTTCTTAGGGATCCACTTTAGGACTTCAAATAAAATCATCCTCAACCCACATGTCCCCTTCACATCCCACACTCTCCCCCAGCAGCCCAAAGCCAGTGTATCCAAGGGGCTTCTGAGAATGTGCCTCCCTCTACTTCTGGCATCCAGAGCCTAGTGCAGAGCAAGGGTGCTCAAGTAATTAACAAAATCATATCCTTCCGTTTAAGTATTAAAGCACATAACACTCTAATTTTACTATTAATCCCGTGGAATTCTCTCCTCACTCGAGAATAAACCCTTAATTCATAATCTTTTTGTTTTCGAGGAAGGAATTAGAGTTACTTCAACAAAACCTGACTTTGCCTGGGCTCTGAAAGCTCAACACAACGTTATGTTTACTGTATTATTAGTGAAAGTAAATAAATATGTCCCTCAGGACCCAAGGTCCTGATTCATCAAACAAATTGTTTTAATGTCTATTTAGAATTGTCACTGAGTGCAAGATAGAAGGTTTCGGAGGCATGGACTTTGGAAATTGGCCTGTAAAGATCCAGTGGCTTCTATTGTCAGAAACACTATAAAATCAGTTTGGCAGCAGAGCTACAAATACCTATGGGAATTTATGTTTTGCTGATATATTTCTGATATCAAGCTTTCCTGCTCCCATCAGGTGTCAAGATGCTCTCTGGTTGTGATGACGGTGCTCTCTGTAACACGCTCCATTGCCTTTGTTTATGAGAAACTTTCCCTGGAGTTGTTCTGATTATTTTATATTTATTTTTGCATTTACATATTTAATCCATTGAAATATTGTTATGCTTACATATTTAAACACTTCTATTTTACATTTATATATTTACATATTTTATATTTAACATTAACTATACTTGACCTAAGCAGCAACAATGTCAAAGTAAAGTTTTTTTCTTGAATCTCCAGTTACTACTACTAAAGATATATCATTTTATGATTGTGTCTAAGTTTTTAGAACAAGTTCTCTTTTGAAACATTATAAATAGTAGAAAAGACTCTGAATAGCACCAGAGTTTTTATGATGCAACTATAAATTATGTTGACTGGGGGCGGCGCCTGTGGCTAAAGGAGTAGGGCACTGGCCCCCTATACCAGGGGGTGGCAGGTTCAAGCCCGGCCCCGGCCAAAACTGCAAAAAAAAAAAAAAAAAAAATTTATGTTGACTAGGCATGGTGGCTGACATTTGTTATTCTAGAACTTTGGGAGGCCAAGGTGAGAAAATTATTTGAGCCAAGGAGTTCAAAATCAGCCTGAGCAACATAGAAAGACTCTGTCTCTACAATAAAAAAAAAAAAAAAAAACAGAGAAAGTAGCCAACCATGTTGGTATACTCCTGTAACCCCAGCTACACAGGAGGCTCACTTGAGCCCAGGAGTTCAAGGTTACAGTGACCTATAATGACACCACTGTACCCGAGCTCAACCAAAAGAGCAAGACCCCATCTCAAAAAAAAAAACAAATAAAATAAAAGTGATTTTGCTGGACTTCACAAGAATAGGCACAGAAGGACACTATTAAAATAAAGCAAATGCTCACTATTCTTTTAGCTGCACAACTAGAATGGATAAACTGCAAACTGCTTACTTCTGCAAGTTATTGAGGTTTGGTCCTTCTGAAAACAAATTTATACTCACTTTAAGATATCCTTGGAAAATAATATCCCCGTACTAAATTGAAATTCAGTGTGGGCTCCTTTCTCTATATGATCCAACTGAAGTGAGCAATTTTCTACCAATGTGTGTTGCTGTGCAAACACAGGACGTGAAAGAATAGCTTGGGACCCTGACTTGTTCCACAATAAAAAGTAAAAGCTGCTCTTTTCATTTACAAATCTTTCAATTACCTTTTGCTTCATTCTCTTCTATCTTTCAGATGGTTTCTTTTCTTCTTTCTTGATTGTTTTCCATTTCGCTGATGGGAGAGGAAACCAACTGCGTAATTTCAATGTCAGATCTATACCCTATTGATGACACAACTTGTAGGAGACTGAGCACCAGGCTTGTAAAAGCGGTCACCGGTTCTTGAGGGAGGCTCTGGAAGCGGGACAATCTCCCAGCCGGCATGGACACGTTTTGCAGGCCGGATACAAGCCCACAAGCAGCTGCATTCGTTAATGAGATAAGTAATGAGATAAGATCGGTTGCTCCTTAGCAAGCAGGTGTTGGACCTTGAACAATTGTGGTGCAACAGGATGGGAGTCGAGCCCTGGGGAAAGAGCACGTAGCAATCATTAAGCACACGATCCTAGTACTTGGGCCCCCCACACCTGTTGTATAATGTTTCACTAAAAGGCCACGACAGAGGTTACTCGGGCCTTCCCTGCACCTGTGGGAAGTCCACCTCTTACGGGCATTTCTACTTCTATCCGTGTCCTGGCTGTTTTATTCACCCAGTAACAGGGTGCCACAGTGGCAACCGACAACAACTACCTTAATTTTTCAGTTATGGGGTTTCACTGCATAAGGCAGGAGTTCTGTGATTTTGTCCTCTCTAAATTACACTGATAGACACGCATCTATAGAGAATTTATCTTCAACAAATGTTCCAAGAACATACAGTAGAGGAAGGACAGTCTCTTCAATATATGGTGCTGGGAAAACTGGGTATCCATATGCAAACGAATGAAACTATACCGTGATCTTTTGTCAATGCAAAAATCAAAATGGAAGACTTAAATCTAAGACCTGAAACTATAAAACCACTAAAGGGAAAAATAAGGGAAATGCTTCAGGACATTGGTTTGGGCAAGGACTTCTTGAGTCCCCCAGAGCACAGGCACCAGAACAAAATTGAACAAATGGGATCATACCAAGCTAAAAAGCTTTTGCACAGCAAAGGAAATAATCAACAAAGTAAAGAGACAACCCACAGAGTGAGAGAAAATATTTGCAAACTGCAAACCTCCTAGATGGTATCTGGTCATCTCTTCCTTCTGATATTCACACCCTTGTCTAGTCCCTTCTCACATTCTATCAGGGAACATCTGTGTGACCAATAGAATATAGCAAAAATTGTGCCATTTGACTTCTAAGGCTAAATCATAAAAGTTATTTTGGCTTCTCTATATTTCTCTCTCTCTTCCTCTCTATTGGATTACCAGGAAAGCCAGTTGCCATATCTTGAGGACACTTAGGCAGCCGTATGGAGAAGTCCACAGGCAAGGAACAGAGGTTTATTACCAACAGTGACCTCAGGGAACTCAGGAGACCCTCCAGCCCCAGCTGAGCCTTCTGATGACTGCAATCTTAGCTAACATTGTGATTACAACCTCTTGAGAGACTCTGAGCCCAAGCCACCACCTAAGCAGTTCCCAAATCCCTGACCCATAGAAACCATGACATAATAAATATCTATTCCATTAAGCCACTAAACTTTGGAGTAACTTATTACACAGAAATAGATTACTAATATGGTGACCCAGTAGATAAAGCCATTTTATGTTTCCATTCCTTGGATTATTTTTATTCAGTCAACAAATATCTACTGCCTAATGTTTCAGGCATTATTAACATGAGAGGGTCACAAGGAATGCTCCTTCCAGAAATAACAATAGAACCTGCAGTATGCTCCATAAAATGTTCACGTTTAGAAAAATTACTACCTGAAACCAATCACATTGATTGGCTGACCCAACAACAGTCCCCTGTTCCTTGTTGCTTTCAAACTTAGGCAGTGGAAACACTACTCATTGGGTTTCCCAGTCTCCCTCACCACCAGTGGTGGTCTTGTAACACAATGTTGACCAGTGAGGCAGAAATAAGATGGTTTTAAAGGATTTCTAAGGAAGACTTTGCTTTCCAGATAAAATAGGCAAACAGGCTGGCATCATTCTGTCCCTTTTTTTAAATTTTCAGGTTAATACAAAGGTACATTCTATTAGGTTATATTGTTTCTGTTTATTAGGTAAAGTCTGAGTTGTAGTTGAGTACTTCATCCACAAGGTGTGCCATTCCCCCCCACACCCCTTCTTGAATTTAATTGTGTTTTTTTCTCTCCTTTGGGTGTGTAGTTGTTCATCTACAGGTTTCATATTAGTATTGAGTACATTGGATGCTTGCTTTTCCATTCTTGTGATACTCTACTGAGAAGAATGTGTTTCAACTCCATCCAGGTTAATATGAAAGATGTAAAGTCTCCATCTTTTATGGCTGAATAGTATTCCATGGTATACATAGTTTATCCATTCATGAGTTGATGGGCACTTGGGTTGTTTCCACATCTTGGTAATTGTAAATTGAACTGTGATAAACATTCTTGTGCAAATATCCTTATGGTAAAATATTTTTTTTTCTTCTGGGTAAATACCTGGTAGTGGGATTGCAGGATCAAATGGAAGGTCTGCTTTTAGCTCTTTGAGGATTCACCATACTTCTTTTCAAAAATTCTGTATTAGTTTGTAATCCTTTTTTTTTTTTTTTTTTTTTTGTAGAGACAGAGTTTCACTTTATCACCCTTGGTAGAGTGCCGTGGCATCACACAGCTCACAGCAACCTCCAACTCCTGGGCCTAGGCGATTCTCCTGCCTCAGCCTCCCGAGTAGCTGGGACTACAGGTGCCCGCCACAACGCCCAGCTATTTTTTTTGTTGTTGCAGTTTGGCCAGGGCCAGGTTTGAACCTGCCACCCTCGGTATATGGGGCCGGCACCCTGCTCACTGAGCCACAGGGGCCGCCCAGTTTGTAATCCTAACAACAGTTTATAAGAGTTCCCTTCTCTCCACACCCTCACTAGCATCTGCAGCTTTGGGACTTTGTGATATAGGCTATTCTCACTGGGGTTAGGTGATATCTCAAGGTGGTTTTGATTTGCACTTCTCTAATGATTCTTTCCCCTTTCTTTCTACCCAGTGCCTGGAGCTACAGATGCCATCTTGCAGCCATGAGGGAAAGACCTAGGAAAATAAGAGACTCAGGCTTTTGACTTCAGCAGTGATTCCAGCGACAAGCACTTCCCTGAGAAAGCTTCTGCTCAGTAAGTGAACAAGTTCAAAGTGCCTTTTAAGTGGGCTGAAGAGAGATTTAGGATGTCTACCTGCTGGGGTTTGAGAAACTAGCAGCCTCCAGTCATATCAGAACTGTGATTAACATCTCATACCCCAGAAGACCACGTGTTGCCCAGACAATATTCAATAACATATACATAATGCTTTGTTTTTGGTTGTGTTTTGTTTTTTTTTTTTTTTTTTGGTTTGGTTGTTTTTTTTCTTTATTTTGATGTTGTGAATTGTTGTTTTGTTTTTCAAGTTCAACCTTTTCCATACAGATCCTTTTTCTTTCTCAATTTCTCTAGTTTAAGTATAATTTCCCATTGCTGCCTATTTCAATAATTAGAACTTCATTTTTGTTAGTGTTTCTACCGCTATTATTTGGTTTTTCCAGCCAATTTTATCCTGTAAAGTTTTCTGTTTGCTTGTTTTGGTTTGATTTATAGCATTTTTGTCTTTCCTCTCTACTTGGTGGAGGTGGGGTACTGTGTCTGATCAGGTTAGCAAAGAGCTGCTGACCTCAAGGGAACCACCCCACTGGGCACCCCCACAAGGTGGTTTTTTTTTTTTAAGGTTGTATCAAAGTACCCTACTGTACACCTATATTGCTCTGTCTCCCTCTTTCTGTGCCTCTCTTCTTTTTGTCAATATTCCTTTTACCCACCCCCTCTCCTTTCTCTATTTTTCTTTTTTTTTTTTTCTTATCACTCGGTCCTCCTTTCTTTCATCCCTTTTTTGCTCTTAAACCTTCTCACGCTTCTGGTCCTGTAACCCTTAGTCCACAGGCACGAGAACTTAAAGAGCAAGAGGAAGAGAAAGGAAAATTAGGGCAAGGAAACAGATAAAAGAAATCACCCATGAGGAAGAATCAGCAGAAAACTCCAGGCAACATGAAGAACCAGTCCAGAACAACCCCGCCAAGGGACCATGAGGTAGCTACTGCAGAGGATTCCACCTATACAGAAATGTTAGGAATGACAGAAAGGGAATTTAGAATACACATGTTGAAAACAATGAAAGAAATGATGGAAACAATGAAGGAAACTGCTAATAAAGTGGAAAATAACCAAAAGGAAATCCAAAAACAGAATCAAATAAGAGATGAATGATATGAAGAATATAAAAAGGATATAGCAGAGCTGAAGGAAATGAAACAGTCAATCAGGGAACTTAAAGATGCAATGGAAAGTATCAGCAACAGGTTAGACCATGCAGAAGAAAGAATTTCAGAGGTAGAAGACAAAGTTTTTGAGATAACTCAGATAGTAAAAGAGGCAGAAAAGAAGAGAGAGAAAGCAGAACGTTCACTGTCAGAATTATGGGACTTTATGAAGCGTTCCAACATACGAGTTATAGGAATTCCAGAAGGGGAAGAAGAATGCCCCAGAGGAATGGAAGCCATACTAGAGAATATTATAAAAGAAAATTTCCCAAATATCACCAAAGATTCTGACACACTGCTTTCAGAGGGCTATCGGACCCCAGGTCGCCTCAACTCTAATCGAGCTTCTCCAAGACACATTGTGATGAACCTGTCCAAAGGCAAGACAAAAGAAAAGATTCTGCAAGCTGCCAGGAGTAAGCGCCAGTTGACCTACAGGGGCAAATCCATCAGAGTGACCGCAGACTTCTCTAATGAAACTTTCCAAGCAAGAAGACAATGGTCATCTACCTTTAATCTACTTAAACAGAACAATTTCCAGCCCAGAATTCTGTACCCTGCTAAGCTAAGCTTCAAAATTGACGGAGAAATCAAATCATTTACGGATATACAAACATTGAGGAAATTCGCCACAACAAGACCAGCTCTACAGGAAATACTTCAATCTGTTCTGCACACTGACCACCACAATGGATAAGCAGCAAAGTAAGAACTCAGAAATTAAAGGACAGAACCAAACCTCCACACTGATGCAAAACATAAAACTAAGCAATGGACTCACAAAATAAGATGAATAGAATACTACCACACTTATCAATTATCTCAATAAATGTTAATGGCTTGAATTCCCCACTGAAGAGACATAGATTGGTTGACTGGATTAAAAAACACAAGCCATCCATTTGCTGTCTGCAAGAAACACACCTGGCTTCAAAAGACAAATTAAAGCTCCGAGTCAAGGGTTGGAAGACAATTTTTCAGGCAAATGGAATTCAGAAGAAAAGAGCAGTAGCAATCTTATTTTCAGATACATGTGGATTTAAAGCAACTAAAGTCAAAAAAGACAAAGATGGTCACTTTATATTGGTCAAGGGAAAAATACAACAAGAAGACATTTCAATTCTGAATATCTATGCACCCAATTTAAATGCTCCCAGATTCTTGAAACAGACCTTACTCAGTCTGAGCAATATGATATCTGATAATACCATAATAACAGGGGACCTTAACACTCCTCTTACAGAGCTGGACAGATCCTCTAAACAGAAATTAAACAAGGATATAAGAGACTTTAATGAGACCCTAGAACAACTGTGCTTGATAGACACATATAGAACACTCCATCCCAAAGATAAAGAATATACATTCTTCTCATCACCCCATGGAACATTCTCCAAAATTGATCATATCCTGGGACACAAAACAAATATCAACAGAATCAAAAGAATTGAAATTTTATCTTGTATCTTCTCAGACCATAAGGCACTAAAGGTGGAACTCAACTCTAACAAAAATGCTCGACCCCACCCAAAGGCATGGAAACTAAACAATCTTCTGTTGAATAACAGATGGGTGAAGGAAGAAATAAAACAGGAAATCATTAACTTCCTTGAGCATAACAACAATGAAGACACAAGCCACCAAAACCTGTGGGATACTGCAAAAGCAGTTTTGAGAGGAAAATTCATCGCTTTAGATGCCTACATTCGAAAAACAGAAAGAGAGCACATCAACAATCTCACAAGAGATCTTATGGAATTGGAAAAAGAAGAACAATCTAAGCCTAAACTCAGTAGAAGAAAAGAAATATCCAAAATCAAATCAGAGATCAATGAAATTGAAAACAAAAGAATCATTCAGAAAATTAATGAAACAAGGAGTTGGTTTTTTGAAAAAATAAATAAAATAGATAAACCATTGGCCAGACTAACGAGGAATAGAAAAGTAAAATCTCTAGTAACCTCAATCAGAAATGATAAAGGGGAAATAACAACTGATCCCACAGAGATACAAGAGATCATCTCTGAATACTACCAGAAACTCTATGCCCAGAAACTTGACAATGTGAAAGAAATGGATCAATATTTGGAATCACACCCTCTCCCTAGACTCAGCCAGGAAGAAATAGAGCTCCTGAACAGACCAATTTCAAGCACTGAGATCAAAGAAACAATAAAAAATCTTCCAACCAAAAAATGCCCTGGTCCAGATGGCTTCACTCCAGAATTCTATCAAACCTTCAATGAAGAGCTTATTCCTGTACTGCAGAAATTATTCCAAAAAATTGAGGAAGAAGGAATTTTCCCCAACACATTCTATGAAGCAAACATCACCCTGATCCCAAAACCAGGAAAAGACCCAAACAAAAAGGAGAATTTCAGACCAATCTCACTCATGAACATAGACGCAAAAATTCTCAACAAAATCCTAGCCAATAGATTACAGCTTATCATCAAAAAAGTCATTCATCATGATCAAGTAGGCTTCATCCCAGGGATGCAAGGCTGGTTTAACATACGCAAGTCCATAAACGTCATCCACCATATTAACAGAGGCAAAAATAAAGATCACATGATCCTCTCAATAGATGCAGAAAAAGCATTTGATAAAATCCAGCATCCTTTTCTAATTAGAACACTGAAGAGTATAGGCATAGGTGGCACATTTCTAAAACTGATTGAAGCTATCTATGACAAACCCACAGCCAATATTTTACTGAATGGAGTAAAACTGAAAGCTTTTCCTCTTACAACTGGAACCAGACAAGATTGTCCTCTGTCACCTTTACTATTCAACGTAGTGCTGGTAGTTCTAGCCAGTACAATTAGGCAAGACAAGGAAATAAAGGGAATTCAAATGGGAGCAGAGGAGGTCAAACTCTCCCTCTTTGCTGACGACATGATCTTATACTTAGAGAACCCCAAAGACTCAACCACAAGACTCCTAGAAGTCATCAAAAAATACAGTAATGTTTCAGGATATAAAATCAATGTCCACAAGTCAGTAGCCTTTGTGTACACCAATAACAGTCAAGATGAGAAGCTAATTAAGGACACAACTCCCTTCACCATAGTCTCAAAGAAAATGAAATACCTAGGAATATACCTAAGGAAGGAGGTGAAGGACCTCTATAAAGAAAACTATGAAATCCTCAGAAAGGAAATAGCAGAGGATATTAACAAATGGAAGAACATATCATGCTCATGGATGGGAAGAATCAACATTGTTTTTTTTTTTTTCTTTTTTTTTTATTGTTGGGGATTCATTGAGGGTACAATAAGCCAGTTACACTGATTGCAATTGTTAGGTAAAGTCCCTCTTGCAATCATGTCTTGCCCCCATAAAGTGTGACACACACTAAGGCCCCACCCCCCTCCCTCCCTCCCTCTTTCTGCTTCCCCCCCCATAACCTTAATTGTCATTAATTGTCCTCATGTCAAGATTGAGTACATAGGATTCATGCTTCTCCATTCTTGTGATGCTTTACTAAGAATAATGTCTTCCACTTCCATCCAGAGAATCAACATTGTTAAAATGTCTATACTTCCCAAAGCAATCTACCTATTCAATGCCATTCCTATCAAAATACCAACGTTGTACTTTCAAGATTTGGAAAAAATGATTCTGCGTTTTGTATGGAACCGGAAAAAACCCCGTATAGCTAAGGCAGTTCTCTGTAACAAAAATAAAGCTGGGGGCATCAGCATACCAGATTTTAGTCTGTACTACAAAGCCATAGTGCTCAAGACAGCATGGTACTGGCACAAAAACAGAGACATAGACACTTGGAATCGAATTGAAAACCAAGAAATGAAACTAACATTTTACAACCACCTAATCTTTGATAAACCAAACAAGAACATACCTTGGGGGAAAGACTCCCTATTCAATAAATGGTGTTGGGAGAACTGGATGTCTACATGTAAAAGACTGAAACTGGACCCACACCTTTCCCCACTCACAAAAATTGATTCAAGATGGATAAAGGACTTAAACTTAAGACATGAAACAATAAATATCCTCCAAGAAAGCATAGGAAAAACACTGGAAGATATTGGCCTGGGGAAAGACTTCATGAAGAAGACTGCCATGGCAATTGCAACAACAACAAAAATAAACAAATGGGACTTCATTAAACTGAAAAGCTTCTGTACAGCTAAGGAGACAATAACCAAAGCAAAGAGACAACCTACACAATGGGAAAGGATATTTGCATATTTTCAATCAGACAAAAGCTTGATAACTAGGATCTATAGAGAACTCAAATTAATCCACATGAAAAAAGCCAACAATCCCATAAATCAGTGGGCAAGAGACATGAATAGAACTTTCTCTAAAGACGACAGACGAATGGCTAACAAACACATGAAAAAATGTTCATCATCTCTATATATTAGAGAAATGCAAATCAAAACAACCCTGAGATATCATCTAACCCCAGTGAGAATGGCCCACATCACAAAATCTCAAAACTGCAGATGCTGGCGTGGATGTGGAGAGAAGGTAACACTTTTACACTGCTGGTGGGACTGCAAACTAGTACAACCTTTCTGGAAAGAAGTATGGAGAAACCTCAAAGCACTCAAGCTAGACCTCCCATTTGATCCTGCAATCCCATTACTGGGCATCTACCCAGAAGGAAAGAAATCCTTTTATCATAAGGACACTTGTACTAGACTGTTTATTGCAGCTCAATTTACAATCGGCAAAATGTGGAAACAGCCTAAATGCCCACCAACCCAGGAATGGATTAACAAGCTGTGGTATATGTATACCATGGAATACTATTCAGCCATTAAAAAAAATGGAGACTTTACATCCTTTGTATTAACCTGGATGGACGTGGAAGACATTATTCTTAGTAAAGCATCACAAGAATGGAGAAGCATGAATCCTATGTACTCAATTTTGATATGAGGACAATTAATGACAATTATGGTTATGGGGGGAACAGAAAGAGGGAAGGAGGGAGGTGGGTGGGGCCTTGGTGTGTGTCACACTTTATGGGGGCAAGACATGATTGCAAGAGGGACTTTACCTAACAATTGCAATCAGTGTAACCTGGCTTATTGTACCGTCAATGAATCCCCAACAATAAAAAAAAAAAAAAAGAGAGAGACTCGGGCTTTTGACATAATTGAACTGCCAAATCAATGGCAGGAGCTTCCTGCCTCCAAAGACACAGAATGCTATACGTCATAAAAGTTGCTTTTTCTGTTACTTGTAGCCAAACTGAATCCTAACTGACCCAATATCCAGAAAATGTTCGCTATCAAAAGAAATAATAAAGAAAAGTTTCTACCCCAATACAACTCTGAATTCCAAGAATTATTGATATGTATTTTTGCTAATATCAGCACTGTCAACATAAAAATGTCTCTTCTTGCCTTCCTAAACAACAGACAACAGTGCTTTAATAATATTTAACATTTCTTGAATGCCTACTATGTTCTAAGTGCATTATAAATATTAATGCTTTTCATCTTTGCAATAATTCCTAAGGTCAATACTATTATTGCCGTGATTTTGCAGATTGAGAAACTGAGGTGCAGAGAGTTTTTTTTAACTTGCAAGCTTTCATAATTAATTAAATGATAGAGCTGAAAACTTAAACCAAGAATTCAATTTTTCTCCACCATTTTCATTCTTTGCATGACATTATCAGATAAATCAATGAACACAAGAAAAAATAACTGCTTGTGCTCTCCAAATGCACAGGATCTTCCACATTTTGAAATTTTAAGTCCCTTGAATATTTTCTGCTTAGGTAACTTTAAACTATAGCTATAACCAGCAGGTGGGAAAGAACCTGGCTGAACAATAGAATGAAATGTGAAATAAGTGATTTGAATGAAGGGAAAAATAACACTAATAACATCATCACCACCACCATCCCCATCATCATCATCATCATATCTAATATTTATTGAGTGCCTGCCTTATACTATGCACTACACTAACAGATACTATGTCATCTTTATTTATAAAATGTTTAAGTATGATTCCTGAGGGATAAGTTAGACCTGATTTTCTTTTTTTTTTTTTTTTTTTTGTAGAGACAGAGTCTCACTTTATGGCCCTCGGTAGAGTGCCGTGGCTTCACACAGCTCACAGCAACCTCCAACTCCTGGGCTTAAGCGATTCTCCTGCCTCAGCCTCCTGAGTAGCTGGGACTACAGGCGCCCGCCACAACGCCCAGCTATTTTTTGGTTGCAGTTCAGCTGGGGCCGGGTTTGAACCCGTCACCCTTGGTATATGGGGCTGGCGCCTTACCTACTGAGCCACAGGCGCCGCCCTAGACCTGATTTTCAAATGGCCACTCCAATCCACAAAGACACAAGTATCTGCCAATTAAAAGAAAACCAAAACCACACTCAAATGAACCTCGAGGAAATATGTCCAAAGCCCTTTAAGAGACAGAAGTAAAATTAAATAGCTGTGATTTATCGAACATTTACTCTGTGCCAGACACTGCACTTAATGCTTTGAAAGAATTATCTTCTTTAATCTTCACAAGCCTCTAAGAAGTATGTTCTACTATTAGCCTTTGGTCTTCTCTGTTTGCAGGGGTCAGAGACGGTAAAGGGAAGAGATTCAAAGGTTGGGAGTAACTAGATAAAATCTCTCAGAGCCTTAGCTCCATCCTCTGTCTTCTATGCATATAAAATAATTAGAACCCTGGACAGAGACATGGACAAGGGACAACAATAGCAGTAGCCAAAGTGACATCATTTGCACAAGTTCCCCAATTCCCACAGCGTGATGCAATGAGAGCCAGGCGATGCATGAACATACATTAAAAGAGAGGATCTCTAAGCTTAGCAACATCAATCTTTGGTAAGGGAGTTGCTAGTAAACCTGCCCTGAAGAGACACATTATCTTTACCATCCTGGACGATAAACATATGTGCCCTCTGCTCTGGAGGAGGACACTCTCTCTTCTGCAGCTCCTCATTATACAAGCATCCTAGCAAAGGTAGTCTGGAACACAAATCTGTTGATGGGTTTGCTCAGACGTGCAGAAATGCAAGACACCCATGGAGAATTGTCTCCCAACAGATAAATATCCAGAAAGATTTTGAATCATTCCAGCATTCCCAAGTAAGCATAAAGGAGAATTGTGCGTATTTCTAAGCTTCAATTTGTTTAATCATTTTGAAAGCAATCATACAATGTTCATAGCCTAAAATGTCAAAAATGATTTGCCTGTTTTAAAGAGAACACAGTGCAGGAAAGGTTTTTAATAAGTATCAAGTGCCCTTCAGGGCCTGACACATAGACAGGCTTTTGACAGAACCCACTTGTACCAGCACAATGTATATTTAGTCATAGACATCCTATCACTGAGCTCCAAGTATTCAGTCATTAAACTTATCAAGTGTGCTTTCTGAGAAGAATAAGGTTATTAATAGCATTGATGAAGTTTGTGAATATATCGATGTGTCAGTGCTTTATTAAGAACTACTAAGAGCTGCTAAATGTGCATTAAGGCCAAGTGCAACTGGTTTAGTTCAATCTTCAACGTATTAGGTTCAAACTTAATTAACCCTTTTTAGGTTCCTCCTCACAGGTGAGGAAACCCAGGCTCCCACAAATTCAGTATACTTCCCAATATCACAGCAGGTTATGGCAAAAAACACATCAATCTCATTCCATGTGTGGTCCTGAAATGTATGAACAGGATTCTTTTCATTACCTTTAGGTATATTAAAGTATTATATTAGGTATATTAAAGTATTCTGGAAACCAGAGTTCATAGGAAGAGAGACTTAACTTTGGATTCCGAGCCCGTACAATGAAAAAGCTATACTTTTATCTGAAATAACCACTCCCTAACCAGGAATTTGGGGCTAAAAAATTTCTTTTCTCAAATGGAATGGCAGGGAAGCTGGAGGGGATAAGTTGTGGCATTTGTAAAATCTATCAATGATGAAGTAGCCTCTGAATTATCATAAAATGGGTGGCACCTGTGGCTCAGTGGGCAGGGCGCCGGCCCCATATACCAAGGGTGGTGGGTTCAAACCCGGCCCCGGCCAAACTGCAACAAAAAAATAGCCAGGTGCTGTGGCGGGTGCCTGTAGTCCCAGCTACTAGGGAGGCTGAGGCAAGAGAATTGCCTAAGCCCAGGAGTTGGACATTGCTGTGAGCAGTGTGATGCCACCGCACTCTACCAAGAGCAATAAAGTGAGACTCTGTCTCTACCAAAAAAAAAAAATTATCATAAAACAATTTTGGTAGTTCCCTGAACGTTCAGAAGTTAATAATGACTCGGGAAAGTTACCTGTAGCCCTCAATCCTTATTTTATGCCAGCAATATCCCAGAAAAAAAAACACCTCGAAGTAATTATTTAAGCCATCTCACATATTTATGAAGGAAAAAAGGAGCCAAATAATTGATTGTTTATCAATGAATGGGAATCTCTATCTTTTCAGTTTTAAACTTAGAGAAAAATATGAAAATAAATCATAATTATGTTCCCTTGAAAGCCTGATAATTTGATACAAAATGTCTTCTTCATGATGTGTGCAAATTCCAATGTGAGAAAGTCAAACAACAGCAAACAATAAGAGGATTTAATTCCCAGAGAGATTAAAAAATATTAGAAAAATCCAAAGCACATCAACCATGTTGACAAACTTCAACTTTCAGCATTTTGGTTATGTCTATCATTTTTATTCATTTTCTTCGTAATTAACCAAGAACACCTGGGAAGTCTGATGAGTACCCAAAAAAGATTATCAGCTTTTACTGTGATTAACGATCTATATTGAGTTTGAGATCTAGGATTTCCTTACTGACATTTTTACAAAATAAGAAAGACAAAATGTAATATGACATTCAAATAATGGTACAAGCACTGCTCTGCAAAGATGGAGATGCTTCTGGATCTGACTGCTGAATGACAGGGTACACCAGTAGATGGCGACTTGAAATACTCATTCATCAGCTGATATACATAAATTTCAATTTGGCTGAGGAAAGGCAGCTAAAGAATTTCACAATGAATAATGCATTACTATGCGGAATGTATAAAACCCAAATCACCAAGGTCAGCGCAGCTCTAATGTAAAAGACTACTGAACTGCCCAGGTATGCTGGCAGAGTCATCGTGTAATTCTCAGTTTCCATTATTTCTGCAAAACACCCATGGATGCACAGGACATTTCATTTCAGGGTAGTACTGGAAGCTGAGCGAAGCAGTCAGTGATTTGCCACTCTCTGAGAGAAATTCTGGTGGTTGTAGGGGAGAGGAGCCTGACTGCAAAACTACTTACTTCCTAGTCCTTTGAAACAGGACAGAGTCAGACAGGAAACAGTGGGAGCAGATTCTAGCTGACGCCCAACATCCACTCCTAACTCAGAACAGGTCTGAGTCACACCCATTGTGCAAGAAAACAACTCTCTGAGACATGTAACATTGTAGATCCCAGGAATTTGGCTAAGGGCTATACCCATCAGCCCACTCCCCAGGTTAACACCTGAACCAGCAATTGTGACAGCACTGATTTGGTCCATGAATGTACCCAGGGGAGTAGCGTCACTTTGTCTTTTACCAAATTCAACTTAGGCTAGATCTCTTTCTTGCAAGGATGAACTAACAGGAGAGGGGGGAAGAATTCAACACAGGAGGACCAAAAAATATTTTATAATATTAAAAATTGATTGCATGGGGGGGGCGAAGACAAGATGGCTGACTGAAGCCAGCCTTCCACAGAGGCTCCCATCCAGAAGGAGAGTTACAGGACAGAAATTTAGCAAGTAACCTGGTGGATTAGAGCTGCACCAAGAGAGAAGGATGAAGAATGCACATCAACCCTGCTGAGGCAAGCTGTGACCCCAAGGATATAAACAAAAGGTACAAAATCCATCACCAAGCAGACGGGAGTCCCCTCCCCCATGAGAACGGCTGGGAGCACCCCACAAAAAAACAAGCAGAGTTCAAACGTCCTCCCACTACACTCCATGGGAGAGACCCTCCAAAAACTGGACCTAACTCCCCTACTAGGGTGCCACGGCATTCTCCTCCCAGGCATAAAACTGTATATATTCTCCACCTGCAATTCAGAGCTCCCAGCACTCCCCTCCACTCTCACTCTGAAGTCTGGAGGCCTGTCCCCCAGGAGTCCAGATTCTTGGGTGATTTCTCGAGGGGTGTGGACAGGGCCAAGACTGTAGCTGGTCAGTGCTGATTCTGCAGCACGGGAGTGAGGAGAGGACGGTCAGCTGAGAGGGAACCACACCAGAGTGGCAGTGCCCCGAGACGCAGAGCAGCTGCCATTTTTGGCACCAATAAGGCTCACTCCCGGATATTCTGAAGCCACACCCCCTGTCTCTCTGGGCAACCAGAGGAGGCCAGGCATCTTCTCAGGTGACAACCACCACAGAACAGATCTGGGATGGAAATTCAGGCCCCGTGAGTAAAGGGTTTGCCTGAGGTGGTACCGGCCTGGGTGGAGCGCATGGACTAGAAAACACACATGCAGAGCTGGGAAGTTCCCAGGGCAGGGCTGACCCAGAGGACTGCTTTTCTGAGCCTAAGACGCACCCAGCCCTCGGGATCATCAGCCTATAGACAAAGGAAGGCAGGAGGCTAGAACTGACAGCTAACCAAATACAAACCTGCAAGAGCAAAGACAGGGCCTGAGGCGCAGGCTCTGGGAAATCAAAACAGCCTCTCTTCTGCAGGGGAATTTAGCAGGGACAGAAACAAATTCTTGCAAAGTTGTTCTGTTCTGTTCTGTCAGTAACATCAATCAGGGGCAGGGCTGGAACTGAGTGACCCCCACCCCCAGCCTCTATCAAGCCCCCGAGGTTGTCAGGCCTCACCTCCCCCTGCTGGATAGAGGCAGAGCACAGTGGCCTGGCTAAGCAGATATAGATTTCCTTGTGATTCAGGCAGGTGCAAACCCCTGGAGTATCTGTTCACTAGAGGCAACTGGGTCACAGCCCTGTGGGGCTATCAGTGACTGGGTGTGATAGAGGTACAAGGTGGGGAAGGAGGCATCAACCTTCCCAGACTAATCTATTTTCTGGGTGGGTCCTCCTGATGTCACAGAGCACCAGAGCAAGTCATATCTGAGTTGTCACCAGACCCCTGTGATCCAGTTGCCAGAGACCTTTTAAACTTGCCCACCTGAGACAGGTGCTGACTGAGAAAATTGATTTGGACCTTTTGAACTGAGCCAAACGCCCGAGGACTATTCAAGTGGTACCCTGGGTGTGTGGGTGTAGGAAGGTTTGATTTTCCTTTTCTAATTGTTCCCTGTGGGGGGCAGGGTGACCTAATTGCTGGTATTTCTCCACAGCTGAGACTTCAACCCAGAGTAACTATTTTACTAGGATCAGACAGAGACCAGCTGAAAACAAGACAGAACCACTTAGCCCCACCACACCAAACAGGACCCCAGTTTCTCAGGCCATAGTGCTGTACAGGTCCTCGACAAAGCTCCAGGGGAAAAATCAAACGGTAAAATAATCATGGGGCAGAATCAGCGGAAAAACTTTGGTAACATGAATAACCAGAATAGATCAACCCCCACGAGGAAAGATATGGCAGATGTAACTGAAGATCCCATTCATAAACAGCTCGCCAAGATGTCAGAAATCAAATTCAGAATTTGGATTGCAAACAAGATTAATAGAATGGAGGAAAATTTGGAATTAAAAATTCAAGGAGCAATTCAAAAGTTGGAATTAGAAATTTGAGGATTAATTCCCAAGTTGTCTCAAGAATTTAACGAATTTAAAGACAAAAGCACAAAGGATTTTGATGCACTGAAGCCAGAATTTGCAGCCCTCAAAGATCTGAAAAATACAGTAGAATCCCCAGTAACAGAAGTGGAGCAAGCAGAAGCAAAGGATTTCTGACATTGAAGACAAAGCTTTTGAATGCTCCCAAACACTCAAAGAGGAAGAGAAATGGAGAACAAAAACGGATCATTCTCTCAGAGAGTTCTGGGATAATTTGAAGAAGGCTAATATCCACCTCATTGGAATCCCTGAAACTGATGAAGTGGCCACGCAAGGCACAGAGGCCCTTCTCCATGAAATGATGAAAGAGAATTTTCCAGACATGCCAAGAGATTCTGAAATTCAGATAGCAGATAGTTTCAGAACCCCAGCACGAGTCAATCCAAATAAGACATCCCCCAGGAATATCATAATTAACTTCACTAAAGTTAATATGAAGGAGAAAATTCTCAAAGCAGCCAGATGGAAGAAATCCATTACCTACAAAGGGAAGAATATTAGAATGACTGCAGATCTCTCTACTGAAACTTTTAAGCCAGAAGAGGGTAGTCATTCACTTTTAATCTCCTAAAGCAAAATAACTTTCAACCCCGGATCCTGTATCCAGCTAAACTGAGTTTCATTTATGATGGAAAAATTAAATACTTCAATGACTTTCATATGTTGAAGAAATTTGCCATAACCAAACTAGCTCTTCAGGATATTCTCAGACCTATCCTCCATAATGACCAGCCCAATCCTCTACCACAAAAGTAAACTCACTCAGAAACCTTTGATCAAACTCCAACTTCCACAGTGGCAAAAGGATCAAAAATGTCCACTGGATGTTCAAAAAACTCAATACCCAAAATTTTACCAGACTTATCAATATTCTCCATTAATGTGGATGGCTTAAACTGTCCTTTAAAGAGGTACAGGTTAGCTGACTGGATACAAAACTCAGGCCAGATATTTGCTACATACAAGAGTCACATCTTACTTTAAAAGATAAATATAGACTCAGGGTGAAAGTATGGTCGTCCATATTTCAGGCAAATGGTAATCAGAAAAAAGCAGGTGTTGTAATTTTATCTGCAGACACAATAGGCTTTAAACCAACAAAAGTAAGGAAGGATAAGAATGGTCACTTCCTATTTGTTAAGGGTAATACTCAATATGATGAGATTTCAATTATTAATATTTATGCACCCAACCAGAATGCACCTCAATATATAAGAGAAACTCTACCAGACATGAGCAACTTGATTTCCTCCAGCTCCATAATAGTCAGAGATTTCAACACTCCTTTGGCAATGTTGGATAGATCCTCCAATAAGAAGCTGAGCAAATAAATTTTAGATTTAAACCTAACCATCCAACATTTGGATTTAGCAGACATCTACAGAACATTTCATCCCAACAAAACTGAATACACATACTTCTCATCAGCCCACAGAACATACTCCAAAACTGATCACATCTTAGGTCACAAGTCTAACCTCAGTACATTTAAAGGAATAGAAATTATTCCTTGCATCTTCTTGGACCACCATGGAATAAAAGTGGAACTCAAAAACAACAGGAATCTGCATACTCATAAAAAAACATGGAAGTCAAATAACCTTATGCTGAATGATAGCTGGGTCAGAGATGAGATTAAGAAGGAAAATGCCAAATTTTTGGAACAAAACAACAGTGAAGACATGAATTATCAGAACCTCTGGGATACCACAAAGGCAGTCCTAAGAGGGAAATTTATAGCACTGCAAGCCTTCCTCAAGAGAACGGAAAGAGAAGTAGTTAACAACTTAATGAGACATCTCAAGCAACTGGAAAAGGAAGAACATTTCAACCCCAAACCCAGTAGAAGAAAATAAATAACCAAAATTAGAGCAGAATTAAATGAAATTGAAAACAAAAGAATTATACAACAGATCAAGAAATCAAAAACTTGGTTTTTTGAAAAGGTCAATAAAATAGATAAACCTTTGGCTAACCTAACCAGGAAAAAAAGAGTAAAATCCCTAATCTCATCAATCAGAAATGACAAAGATGAAATAACAACAGACTCCTCTGAAATTCAAAAAATCCTTAATGAAGATTACAAGAAACTTTATTCTCAGAAATGTGAAAATCTGAAGGAAATTGACCAATACTTGGAAGCACATCACCTTCCAAGACTTAGCCAGAATCAAGTGGAAATGTTGAACAGGCCCATATGAAGTTCTGAAATAGCATCAACCATACAAAATCTCCCTAAAAAGAAAAGCCCAGGACTTCAGATGGCTTCACATCAGAATTCTACCAATCCTTTAAAGAGGAAATATATTCCTCTTTAATATAGTAAATATAGTAATATATTTAGTAATATAGAGTACCTATATTACTCAACCTATTCCAAAATATAGAAAAAGAAGGAAGACTACCCAACATGTTCTATGAAGCAAACATCACCCTGATCCCCAAACCAGGAAAAGACCCAACAAGAAAAGAAAATTATAAACCAATATCACTAATGAATATAGATGCAAAAATATTTAACAAGATCCTAACAGAATCCAGCAACACATCAAACAAATTACACATTATGACCAAGTCGGTTTTATCCCAGGGTCTCAAGGCTGGTTCAATATACGTAAATCTATAAGTATAATTCAGCACATAAACAAATTAAAAAACAAAGATCATATGATTCTCTCAATTGATGCAGAAAAAACTTTTGATAATATCCAGCATCCCTTCATGATCAGAACACTTAAGAAAATTGGTATAGAAGGGACATTTCTTAAACTGATAGAGGCCATCTACAGCAAACCCACGGCCAATATCATATCGAATGGAGTTAAATTGAAATCATTTACACTCAGATCAGGAACCAGACACAGCTGCCCATTGTCTCCACTGCTCTTTAACATTCTAATGGAAGTTTTAGCTATTGCAATTAGGGAAGAAAAGGTGATCAAGGGTATCCACATAGGGTCAGAAGAGATCAAACTTTTGCTCTTCGCAGATGATATGACCTGGAAAACACCAGGGATTCTACTACAAAACTTTTAGAAGTGTTCAAGGAATATCACAGCATCTCAGGTTACAAAATCAACATTCATAAATCAGTAGCCTTTATATATACCAACAATAGTCAAGTTGAAAAAAACAGTTAAGGACTCTATTCCATTCACAGTAGTGCCAAAGAAGATGAAATACTTGGGAGTTTATCTGACAAAGGACGTGAAAGATCTCTATAAAGAGAACTATAAAACTCTAAGAAAAGAAATAGCTGAAAATGTTAACAAATGAAAAAACATACCATGCTCATGGCTGGGAAGAATCAACATTGTTAAAATGTCCATACTACCCAAAGCAATATACAATTTTAATGCAATCCCTATTAAAGCTCCACTGTCATACTTTAAAGATCCTGAAAAAATAATACTTTGTTTTATATGGAATCAGAAAAAAACCTTGAATAGCCAGGACATTACTCAGAAATAAAAACAAAGCAGGAGGAATCACGCTACCAGACCTCAGACTATACTATAAATCGATAGTGATCAAAACAGCCTGGTACTGGCACAAAAACAAAGAAGTAGATGTCTGGAATAGAATAGAGAACCAAGAGATGAATCCAGCTACTTACTGTTATTTGATCTTTGACAAGCCAATTAAAAACATTCAGTGGGGAAAAGATTCCCTATTTAACAAATGGTGCTGTGTGAACTGGCTGGCAACCTGTAGAAGACTGAAACTGGACCCACACCTTTCACCATTAACTAAGATAGACTCTCACTGGATTAAAGATTTAAACTTAAGACACGAAACTATAAAAATACTAGAGGAGAGTGCAGGGAAAACCCTTGAAGAAATCGGTCTGGGTGAGTATTTTATGAGGAGGACTCCCCGGGCAATTGTAGCAGCTTCAAAAATACACTACTGGGACCTGATCAAACTAAAAAGCTTCTGCACAGCCAAGAACACAGTAAGTAAAGTAAGCAAATAGCCCTCAGAATGGGAGAAGATATTTGCAGGTTATATCTCTGACAAAGATTTAATAACCAGAATCCACAGAGAACTCAAACGTATAAGCAAGAAAAAAACAAGTGATCCCATCACAGGCTGGGCAAGGGACTTGAAGAGAAACTTCTCTGAAGAAGACAGGTACACAGCCTACAGACATATGAAAAAATGCTCCTCATCTTTAATCATCAGAGAAATGCAAATCAAAACTACTTTGAGATATCATCTAACTCCAGTAAGATTAGCCCATATCACAAAATCCCAAGACCAGAGATGTTGGCGTGGATGTGGAGAAAAGGAAATACTTCTACACTGCTGGTGGGAATGCAAATTAATACATTCCTTTTGGAAAGATGTTTGGAGAACACTTAGAGATCTAAAAATAGATCTGCCATTCAATCCTATAATTCCTCTACTAGGCATGTACCCAGAAGACCAAAAATCACATCATAACAAAGATATTTGTACCACAAAGTTTATTGCAGCCCAATTCATAATTGCTAAGTCATGGAAAAAGCCCAAGTGTCCATCAATCCAGAAATGGATTAATAAATTGTGGTATATGTACACCATGGAATATTATGCAGCCTTAAAGAAAGATGGAGCCTTTACCTCTTTCATGTTTACATGGATGGAGCTGGAACATATTCTTCTTAGTAAAGTATCTCAAGAATGGAAGAAAAAGGATCCAATGTACTCGGCCCTACTATGAAACTAATTTATGGCTTTCACATGAAAGCTATAACCCAGTTATAACCTAAGAATAAGGGGAAGGGGGAGAGGGAGGGGAGGGAGCGGGGAGGATGGGTGGAGGGAGGGTGATTGGTGGGATTACACCTGCGGTGCATCTTACAAGGGTACATGTGAAACTTAGTAAATGTAGAATATAAATGTCTTAACACAATAACTAAGAAAATGCCAGGAAGGCTATGTTAACCAGTGTGATGAAAATGTGTCAAACGGTCTATAAAACCAGTGTCTGGTGCCCCATGATGGCTTTAATGTACACAGCTATGATTTAATAAAAAAAAAAGAAAGAAAGACAAACAATATAACATAATCACTTGTACCTTCATATTAATCTGAATAAATATATATATAAGAAAAAATAAAAATAAATAAATAAAAATTGCTTGCATAGCAATCGTATTGCAAATGTTCACATTTCAGATACTCTGGTTAGCACTTTACATGCTTACCCTTCAATTTTCAGCACCACCTCATGAGATAGGCATTATTATTCTCCTTCTGGAGAGATAAAAACTGAAGTTTGGGGAGGATAATTAAATCTCTCAAAGTCATGTGGTTGGTTGGTGGTAAGGCTGGGACTCAAAAATTGAAGGTCTTTGCTCCTGATCACAGCCCCAGACTGCTTCACGGGGAACCAGGGATCTATCAACCCCCAGGACACATACAAATCCCCTGGGGATCATGTTAAAATGCATATTCTGATAAAGCAAGTCTAGGACAGAGCCGGAAAATACATTTCTAACAAGCTGGGTGATGCTGCTGCTGGTTGCTCAGACCACAGTTTGAGTGGCAAAGGTCAGGGAAACATGCAACTATGGGTAAAAGGAGGAAATGAGGCTCTCAAAGAACAAGAAAATGTGAACTCTGTGAAGCAGGTGATGAAAGGTCAGATGGAAGCACAAATGGCTGGCAAGAAAATGGAAGGGGCTGAGAGGGCAAGGGGAAGGAGGAGCTGGCAATAATTGAAAAGAATGCAAGGAAATTACAAACAGGCAGAAGTTAAAGTATCCACCGGTGTTAACTAAAGAGTGGAATCTGCATTAGATGACAAACAAGTGGAATAGAGCAGATGGACGTGAGAATGAGTGGGAAAGCATCAGCACCACTTCCGATGCGACAGCCGAACTCCAGGCCATACAAAAAACAAGCTTTCCCCATGATCTCCAAACGACTAGAGCACCTGCGTATGAATCGATGACAGAGCAATTCTTCTAATGAATTTAAGGCAAAAAAGATGGGGAGGGGATGTGTGAGCATTCTACAAGGTAAAGAAACAAGAAGACTCAAAATGACAGGCTCAAAGAGTGTCATTACACAGAACAGTTTGGACAGAGAAAAATATAAACGTGGATTTTTTAAAAATCAGTCAATGGTGCAAAAAAACAAACTTTAGCAAATAGTGTTGCGGAACTCTTAGGCACATCAATTAATTGATTCCTAGTGACGTCTTTTCAACCATATCAAGGATTTTCATGTTGATGGCTCAAAACTGACAGTACTAAGGATAGGATGTTGCTTCTGAATCACTGTTGAGTTCTGATTGTGTTGAAGGAGGATTATCCTTTCATTAGGCAAAGTACAAAACTGCCTATAATACTTGCAACTAAGGACAAATTAGCATGCAACTTTTTCCAGCAACATGGAATCAGAGACAAAAGAAACTTAACAATTGATGGTTTACATGCAAACAACCTTTTTTTATATATAAATATATATTTTTCAAATAGATTTTTGATTCAGCTCATTATGGACATCCCAAACTTTAAAATGCAAAATTATTGGTTGGTGTGGGCAGCGCCTGTGGCTCAAAGGAGTAGGGCACCAGCCCCATAGGCCGGAGGTGGTGGGTTCAAACCTAGCCCTGGGCCAAAAAAAAAAGACTGCAAAAATTATTGGTTGGTGTGAATAAAGCCAGACAACTTCTGTTTCTTCTCTTGGTGAAATAATAAAATGCAAGTGAATCATTCTTAACCATAGCTGTGGCTCATTCGAGGGACTGGGGTGGACCTGGGGTTTAGTTTCAGTAACCCAGCTGCAATACCTGTCTGTAATACTAGGAGAAAAAAAAAAAAGAATCTATTAAATCATTTCTACTTGCGGTACTGCTATGTGCTAAGCTTCACTGGAAGCTCTGGAATGGGCACAAGTTGCATGTCCTACATTTCGTCCTTGTCTTGGCCCTGCAAAGCACTGGAAAAAAAGAGCAGAGAGAGGGAAGGAGGGTGGGGGGTGGGGCCTTGGTGCGTGCCACACCTTTTGGGGGCAAGACACGATTGCAAGAGGGACTTTGCCTAACAAATGCAAGCAGTGTAATCTGGTTTATTGTACCCTCAATGAATCCCCAACAATTAAAAAAAAAATCGTCACCTGTTCTTATACTAGTATTTGGTTCAAGACGCCAAATGTGTTCAGCCCAAGAACGACAGAACAGAGTCGGGATAAATGCATACTAAAGGTGGCAAAGTGAGGGAGATAGGAATGCCCAGGGGAAGAGGGAGTTGCTATGGTCCACCCTCTGTCTAATCTTTTCACAGCATATGGGTAAGCTTTTATGTTTTACTTATTTTTACTGTTTTGTGTTTACCTTCGATTTCTTTTCCTCAACAGTTTTAAAAAGGAAAAAAGGTCTAATTTTTTTTCCTATACTGGGGCTACATTTTTTGATTGTAAAAATACTTGATGGCTTTTTAATGAATGCCTTCCACAGTGATTAAATAAATGAGGTGAAAGCTATGTTAATTAGTTGGATGAAAGCACTCCAGTTTGTACAAAAAATCAACACATTGAATCCCACAACGGCATAAATGTATTCATGATCTATGTATATATGACTTAATAAAAGGAAAAAAAAGAAAATTCAGTGGCTTAATTTAGAAAACATGTTAACAGGACACTGTTTTTGAAATTGTAACAAAATCTACATAAGTGATTTGTAGGTAGAAAGAATAAAAATAAAGGTAACTTTACCTTTCTTAAATAAAAAAAGTATAAGGCAAAAAAAAGTATAAGGCAAATTTGCATAATACTCCAAAAATAATGAGGAAAAAGAACAAAAGGATGAAAATGATAAAAAGAGATTATAGCTATGGGAACAAAAGCACAAGCTTCTGAAAATAGGCATTGCAGAGGGGAACCAGGACAACATGGGCAGACACTAAACTTGAAGATATAGCAGAAGAAAACAGCCCTGCACTTAAGATATTCAGATCTTACACTGGTTCTCCACAGCAGACCCTGTTGGCACCCTGCACTATTTCCCCACCACCCCTTTCAGAGTCCACCTGCATCTACAGTGGATGCTTCTTGTGCCGCCTGACAACCCCCTGCCTCAAGCACCTGCATTCCTCTGCTATCCTGGGAGCTTGTTCAGCCTGTGTACCAAGAAGCCTCCAGGCTAAATCAACCAAGGAGGAACGGGATTGGGTGGATAAATGCCTCTGCTTCCCCTTCACAGGCCAGGGCAATTCTACGGTGTGCTATACATTATCCCCCAACATCCCCAACAGGATTGAGCCCCAGTTGGCCCCAGTTGTAATCCATTATCACATTGACTTACCATTTATCAGCTTTTCCTTCCTCCTCGCCTCACTTCCTGACTCCATAACTTGCACATCCTCCCAATTAAATTATCTGCACCCAAGTCCTTGTCTCAGGGTCTGCTTTTAGGGAAACACAAGCTAAGACATGCCCCAAATATGTCAGAGGCAAATCCCTGACTGTATTCAGAAAGAAAGAAATTCCACATTTAATGGTGTGATATTTAATCAAGTAAGTGGTTCCCATGTTTTGAATTAAGGAGCTTCGAGGCAACACTGAAGTGGGTAATAAATAAGTCTTCCCAAACCTCACCCCTTTCACCACTTCTCCCTCCTTTGGGCTCCACTATTTACAGTTTATAATTCCCAGAATGCCCCAGGGCATGATTCCTAGTCCTCGGCCCCCCTCTTGTCTTTCAGTTCCACGTAAAAGGGATTGCACCTTAATGGCTTTGCATCACAAGTGCATTGCCCAGTTCTTTACACGTAGAAGACTCTCGATACCTTTGCTAAATAAATATTGGGTTAATCACTGGGTCCTAGGGCTGACTCTGCCACTGACTAGCTGTGCAACCTTGGACAAATCACTTAACTAGTCTGTCTTAACTAGTCTAACTACCTCCATACAAAACAAGAAAACTCAGCTCGATGTTCTCTAAAACCAAGTTATTACACAAATCCAAATAGGCAAAATTTCTACCCACTGACTGATCTCTTGAGCCTGGTTAACACAGCATACAGCTATTAGGAGAACAGCCAAATATTTATGGACCACACTGATCTATAACTATGGTTTTCCTCAAATTCTAGCATTTAAAAGCCTCTTTGGGGGCCTAATAAAATTCTACAGGTGATAATAATAAAACCCCTTCATTGTCTGGACCTATGCTGTCCCATGTGGCTATTAGGCCATTAAAATGTGCCTGGTCCCAAATGAGATGTAAGTGAGTATGAAACGCACACTGGATTCTGAAAATTTAATCCCAAAGAAAATAAAAGAAAGTAGACTATCTCAACAATTGTGTTCATCTTCCATGAATATGTGTATATGTTAAAATGGTCACTTTTAGTTCTGGGTCTCTTCTCCAATATTTACTTATGGAGAGGGACCCATCTCACTCTTCCAGACATATTCTATTCTTGTACCTTGTTTGCCTTTGTTCTGCAATAAATGTATGTGATCCAAAAAAGATCATTTTTGGATATATTGGGCTAAATAAAATATATATTAAGATTAACTTAGATTTGTTTACTTTTTAATATAACTATGAGAATATTTAATGTGAAGAAAATGTAGTGATTCACATCTTATTTCTACTGGACAGTTGCTGATCTAGGAACTAAGAGGAATAAAAAGATGAGTGCCTCAGTCTCTAACTTTCAAGACTATTTTAGTATAGTAGAGAGAGAAATGGAGAGAAGGAATAGACCCAAAAGTAACTAATAGAAGGCAGAGTAACAGTGAGACAGAATACTGGAGGGACAAATGCTATGTGATAGAAGGGAGAAAGGAAATCTATAACTAGACTTTATCTGGGGAGAACCACTTTGGGTCTGCTCCCACACAGTAGACCATGCTGTGTTTTGTCACCATTTTTCTTGCAGAGATTTGTGCATTATCACAACAGGCTTTTGCTAACAGTTATAGAGAAACTTAGGGAAAGCCAAACCAAGCCTAGTCTCAAAGATGTTATTGTCCCCAAAATGCTTTGAGAACAAGAGAAAATCTTGTTTCTGTTTCCTGCCTGTGATGTTAAAATCCATCCAGGGACAGGGTGATATAAATTCCCCAAAATAAAGCTTTACTCTCCCCATACCCCTCTAAAAAGATAAATTGTTGTTCACAAGGCAAGCTCTTCAACTGCTTAAGTGGCCCTTCCAATAAACATTTTGAGAAATGGGTCCCCCAGGTGCTTATAAATGTTTCCAGTCTCTCAATGAGTGTATCAATGTGACTTCATGACAACTGGATGGAAAAATGGAAAACAATGTGTGGCAGAGTTGCTGGGGTCGGTTTACTTGACATCCATTTTGTAATTCCAGCTTCACCACAATCTTGGGTGATAGCAAGTGCGACCTAAAGGCAGTGAAGGGAGTCTACCTTTGACAACCCAATAGCTCTCTCCCCTTTTCCTTACTAACCGAACTCTGCTTTTGCTGGTGGAAGCAATAGGCTGAGCTAAAAACTATATTCCCCAGCCTGTCGTGCAGGTAGGATGACTGTGTGACCTAGTTCAAGCCAATGAAGCATAGATGGAACATGTATGGGGCCACTAAGAGGGCTCCTTGAAGAGGGCACTAAGGCGGGCTCGGATAGGGCACCCTCTGCTCTCTGCCCTACTCATCTTTCTGCCTGCAGTATGAGCATAGCACAGGAAGAGAAGCAGCTGACCATGACCTGAGCAGCAGTTGCACATGAAGGATAGCCAAGGAGAGGGGTGGAGCCTGAGGACTTGATACCATTGTGGAGCCACTACCTCTACACTATCCACCTCTGGATTCTTTGTTACCTGAAAAATATTACAGTAAATAACTGTTTAAGCCACTGATCTAAATATCTTTCATAACTGATACATTTTAAGTTGGCTGGTTGCTTTGTGTACCCAACTGATGATTCCAGCTTGTTTGTTTTCCCCATTGGTAATGTACCAACCCAATGTCAATGACAATGTCAGTGTCCATCATTGCTGCTATTGGACCATAGAAGCTAAAAGAATAAAGCCCCAGAACCACAAGAAATATTATACTGGGTGTGTCCTGTGATTTTTCTAGTCCACTGTTGTCATTGACTGTCTTCCTGACACTTATCTCAAGAGCTTGAGGTTGATAATAAACAATATATCTTGAGTACTTGCTATTGTCCAGTCTTATTTTAAATGTATTACATGTTATTATGCATTTGGTCCTTAGATGGACTCTTTGAGATAGGCAGTTAATTTTCCTATGATACAGACGAGGGGGGAAATGGAGCATAGGGGCATATGGAGTCATAAGTGATGTGCCCCAAATCCCAACTACTAAGTGGTAGATTCATCAGAATTCAATTCCATGTCAGCTGATGCTAGGAGCCTGCTCTCTACTGGCCATACTTGATCACTTCCAGCTCACAAAGAGCCCTAAATTCTTCCCTCAATGATGCTTTCAATGTGTAGTTGAAAGCATTCTTTTTTGTTTAACCGAGTTAACGTTTTAATGTCTCTTGAAACTACTTACAGTTTTACTCACTGCTACCTCTAGCGCTGGGGTTCAAATTCATCAGCACCACCACAGGCAGGATCACTCAGGATGCACCTCCTCCTGGTGGTGGTTTAGAGCTAAAAAGGCCCTCCATGCTCTTCAGCTGTGGATAGTTTCTATCAATTTTCCCAGGATCCTGTCATGTTTAGCATTTGTTCTGGGTTTTTCAGTTTGAAGGAAGTAATGCTATGAAGAGATTCATTTATATAACCAGAATTGATTTTGTGGATTTCTATCTTATAATTCCAACTTCTGCAATGGTCTCATTGTAGTAGAATGTGAGACCTATAAACAGTGAATAGAATTATCCTTTTAACAAGTGATTAAATATTACACATGGTTATTAATAACCAATTCCTTCTTTTCCAATTTTTTCCAGACACAGATTTCTTAGCACTGTTCTTCCAAGGAAAGCATGCAGAGCTCAGCTGATAAAATGAAGTGCTCTCAGACTAAGGCAGGCACTGACAATGCATCATTTACCTATTACTGGCTAACAAAGCACCCCCAAACTTGGTGATTTAAAACAATAACCAGTTTGTTTGATCATGAGTCTATGTATCAGCCGTTCGGGCTGGACTCAGCTGAGTAGTTCATCTGCTTGTCTAGCTTGGGGTAACTCTTATGAGTGTAGTTATCTGGTGGTTCAAATGGGGCTGGATGGTCTCAAACAGTGGACATTAAGCATTTTGGCCTTCATATCCCTTTGCACACATAAAAATTGTTGAGAACAACAAAAAAACTTATATTTAACTGAGTTATATCTATTGCTATTTACCATATTAGAAAATAAAACAATTTGAAAAAAAGAATACATAAGCAAACTTTTTCTGTTACCCATCAGAGCAATGGTGTCATCATGTGCCGTGTTGGGGAAAAACTGGAAAACTCTAGTGAATACATGTGAAACAATGAGAAAGAACTTTTGACTTCATGAACTTCCTGAAAGGGGCCTAGGGACCACCAAGAGTCATCAGACCACACTTTGAGAAATGCTGACCTAAGATGACTTAACAATTGGTGCTGGCTGCCAGCTGGGCCTCTCTGTCTACAAGATCTTTCAGCCACAAGGAAGCTAGCCTGGCCATGGTGATCTCAGGGCAGTAAAAGAGTAAAAGAGAAAGTTCAACTAAAGTCTTAACACCTTGATTAGAAATCACACAAGGATGCCTCCACCATTTAGTATTAATCAAACAAAATCATGGAACCATCCCAAATTCACGGGGGAAGGAAATAGGCTCAACCTCTTGATGGTAGAAATACAAAGATACGGTCTTCTTTGAAGCAATCCTCCTTGGATAGCTAACCACTTCCAGAATTGGGTGGTCGTAGTAGGACAAATATTTGATGCCACTTACCTGCTGGTCACAGAGTGAACCATCTGGTCGTGCATGATTCATTCTCAGCCTAGGAGATACGGAAACAAATCAGGTCACCAGTTAGTGGTGCTTGAAGGAACACAATAATACAAATATGTGAAATTTGTGTGGGAAATAGAGGCTAGGCAGTCCTTCCGTAGAGTATTTTTTTTTCAATTTTTTTATTAAATCATAACTGTATATAATGATATGATTATGGGGCATCATACACTCACTTCATAAACCATTTGACACATTTTTATCACAGTGGTTTTTGAAGAGTAGGCTGGAAGTTCTTTTTCTAATGCTTTTGTCATTTATGGAATGGGGTAAATCTCAACCATTTATCTATTTTATGGTTTGGTAAAGCTTCTTTTACTATGACAATTAGGTTAACCATGTAATGTGTAGTCTAAATGAAGACAATTTCAAAGTGAAAGGGGGAGGGTCTAAAATGAAATATTTATTTACTGACCACCATTTGGTTTTGTTATACTGTCATATCTAAAAGTGGTTTTATTAGAAATAAAATCTTTCAAAACTAAAAGTCATATATACGTGTATACATGAAAACAGAATGGAAACATTTTTTGTTAATGATCTTCACATTAAAAAATAATAAAAGCAGAACAATAATTTTTCTGCCCTGAGGTCACCCTTGAACAACACAGGTTTGAACTGTGTGGGTTCATTTGTAAGCTCTTCTTTTTTCAATAAATATACTAGAAAATGTTTGGAAATCTATGACCATTTGAAAAAATTCACAGATGAACCGTGTAGCCTAGAAATATGGAAAAAATTAAGAAAAAGGTAGGTAATGAGTACATAAAATACATGTAGATAATAGTCTATTTTATCATTTATCACATAAAATGGACACAAGTCTATTATAAAAATTGAAATTTATCAAAATGTATGCACACACTGACAGACCATACATGTGTGTTCTTGCAGTTGAAGGAAATATAAACAAACGTAAAGATAGATAAGAGCAGTCCTGATCAGAAACCCCACTGCATTTGCATAGGGTAGAGGTAGCCCATCCCTCCCTGCTTTAAATCTTGGCTCTTGTTTCTTTTCCTGATCTTCTTTTCCTGACCAAGAGGCAGCAGATGAGTTCCCAGACTGCAATATTAAATCATACCTGCATAAAATTCACTGTACTACTATGCACACTTACTACTGGAATAGTAGTACTTACCTCCTGTTGCTATTGTGGTGAGCTCAAGTGTTGCAAGTATCCACTTAAAATGCGTTGTGGAGCTAATCAGCTCTGTGTGAGCCATTCCTCTTTCCAGTAAATTGCATATCACAGTAAAAAGTGATCTCTCCCAGTCCTCCTAGTATTTTTCATCGTGCGTGGTGCACTACTGTAAACCTTGAATAACACCATGGGACCCTGATGAAGTGCCACTAGTGATGCTGGAAATGCTCCCAAGAAGCAGGACAAAGTCATGACATTTACACGGAAAGTGGAATTGCTTGATATGTACCATAAATTGAGGTCTGCCACTGCAGTTGCTCTCCATTTCGAGATGAACAAATCTAGTGTAAGGATCATTGTTTAACAAAAAAAAAAAGGAGGGGGGATATGTGAAGTTCTCACTGTAACTACACCAGCAGGCACGAAAACCTTGCACTTTTTGCAAAGTTATCTTCTCGTCTTGGATTGAAAGTGCAGCTTTTCTGTGGGTGCGGGATTGCTATAAGGAAGGCACACCTATAGACTCTAACTCTGATTCAGGAAAAGTGAAGTCATTATACAACAAGGTAAAGCAAAAGGAAGGTGAAGGGTCTAAAGCTGGAGAATTTAATGCCAGCAAAGAATGGTTTGGTAATTTTAGAAAGAGGTTTGGCTTAAAAAAAGTTTCAAGATAACAGAAGAAGCAGCTTCTGCTGACCAAGAGGCAGTGGATGAGTTCCCAGACATCATTAAGAAAAACACTGAGAGGTAAGGCCTGAACAGGTTTTTAATACAAAGTGCCCTATTCTGGGAAAAAAGTGCCATGAAGGACATTTATTAGCAAGGAAAAGAAATGAGTGTCAGGATATAAAGCAGGAAGGGATGGGCTAACTCTACTGCTCTGTGCAAATGTAGTCAGGTTTATGATCAAGACTTCCCGTATCTACAAACCTGCTAATCCTCAAGCCTTGAAGGGAAAAGAAACACCAGCTGCCAGTTGTTACATTGTACATCAAGAAGTTCTGGGCGAGAACCTTTTTCTGGATTGGTTCCATCAATGCTTTGTCCCTAAAATCAGGAAGTACTCTGCCAGTAAGGGACTGCTTTTTAAAGTTCTTATGACATTGGACAATGCCCCCAGCCACCCAGAACTCCCTGAGTTCAACACTGAAATCATAGGGGTGGTCTGGTTGCTCCCAAACACAATTTCTCTAATTCAGCCTTTAGTCCAGGGGGTCATAAGGACCTTTAAGGCTCATTATACACAGTACTCTGTGGAAAGGATGGTTAGTGCTATGGAAGAGAACCCTGTTGGAGTATGATGCATACCTGGAAGGCTTACACCATGGAACACGCCACTGTTACAGAAAAGCTGTGAAAGCCATTAAGCTCAAAACAATAAATTCCTGCTGGAGAAAACGGCCCAGATGTTGTGCCCAACTTCACAGGATTGACGTCAGAGCCAATCAAGGGAATCATAAAACATATTGTAGATGGGGGGGTAGGTGGGGTGGGGGGTGAAGGGTTTTGAGATACGGATCTTGGAGAAATTCAAGAGCTAGCAGACACCACACCAGAGGAATTCACAGAAGACAGCTTGATGGGAGCGTGTGCTTTAGAACCGGTGGCAGACAATGAAGAAGAGGATGTGAAGAAGCAGTGCCAGGAAACAGACTGACATTGGACAAGCCGGCAGAAGGGTTCCAGTTACGCCAGACTGCTTTTGACTTCTTTTATGACATGGACCCTTCTCTGATATGGGCAGTGAAACTAAAGCAAATGGTTGGGAGAAAGATCGCCACCACATAGAAACATTTTTACAGAAATGAAAAGTAAAAAAATCAGACATAAGTTATGATATACAATAAATATATCCATAAAGTGACACCACGTGTTCCTGCCTCTTCTGCCTCCCAGTCCCCCTCCTTCACCTGTTCCACCTCTGCCTCCACGAAGACACCAGGACCAGCCCTTCCTCTTCCTCCTCAGCCTACTCAACATGAAGATGACAAGGATAAAGACCTTTATGATGTTCCATTTTCACGTAATGAATAGTAGATATATTTTCTCTTTCTTATAATTATCTTAATAACATTTTCTTTTCTCTACTTCATTTTATTTTTTTTTCTTTTTTTTATTAAATCATAACTGTATACAATGATATGATTATGGGGCATCATACACTCACTTCATAAACCATTTGACACATTTTTATCCCAGTGGTTAACATAGCCTTTCCGGCGTTATCTCAGTTACTGTGCCAAAACATTTACATTCTACATTTACCAAGTTTCGCAAATACCCCTGTAATAATGCACCACAGGTGTGATCCCACCGATTCCCCTCCCTCTACCTAACCCCCCCTTCCCACTTCCCCCTATTGTTAAGTTGTAGCTGGGTTATAGCTTTCATGTGAGAGTCCCAAATTAGTTTCATAGTAGGGCTGTGTACATTGGGTATTTTTTCTTCCATTCTTGGAATACTTTACTAAGAAGAATATGTTCCAGCTCCATCCATGTAAACACGAAAGAGGTAAAGTCTCCATCTTTCTTTAAGGCTGCATAATATTCCATGGTATACATATACCACAATTTATTAATCCATTCGTGGATCGATGGGCACTTGGGCTTTTTCCATGACTTAGCTATTATGAATTGCGCTGCAATAAACATTCTGGTACAAATATCTTTGTTATGTTGTGATTTTTGGTCTTCTGGGTATATGCCCAGCAGAGGGATTACAGGATTGAATGGCTGATCTATTTTTAGATCTCTGAGTGTTCTCCATATATCTTTCCAAAAGGAATGTATTAATTTGCATTCCCACCAGCAGTGCAGAAGTGTTCCCTTTTCTCCGCATCCACGCCAACATCTCTGGTCTTGAGATTTTGTGATATAGGCTAGTCTCATTGGAGTTAGATGATATCTCAAAGTAGTTTTGATTTGCATTTCTCTGATGATTAAAGATGATGAGCATTTTTTCATATGTCTGAAGGCCGTGCGCCTGTCTTCTTCAGAGAAGTTTCTCTTCAAATCCCTTGCCCAGCCTGCGATGGGATCCCTTGTTTTTTTCTTCTTGCTGATGCGTTTGAGTTCTCTGTGGATTCTGGTTATTAAACCTTTGTCAGAGATATACCCTGCAAATATCTTCTCCCATTCTGAGGGCTGTCTGCTTGCTCTGCTTACTGTGTTCTTAGCTGTGCAGAAGATTTTTAGTTTGATCAAGTCCCAGTAGTGTATTTTTGAAGCTGCTTCAATTGCCCGGGGGGTTCTCCTCATGAAATACTCACCCAGACCAATTTCTTCAAGGGTTTTCCCTGCATTCTCCTCTAGTATTTTTATAGTTTCATGTCTTAAGTTTAAATCTTTAATCCAATGAGAGTCTATCTTAGTTAATGGTGAAAGGTGTGGGTCCAATTTCAGTCTTCTGCAGGTTGCCAGCCAGTTCACCCAGCACCATTTGTTAAATAGGGAATCTTTTCCCCACTGAATGTTTTTAATCGGCTTGTCAAAAATCAAATAGCGGTAAGTAGCTGGATTCATCTCTTGGTTCTCTATTCTGTTCCAGATATCTACTTCTCTGTTTTTGTGCCAATACCATGCTGTTTTGATCACTATCGATTTGTAGTAAAGTCTGAGGTCTGGTAGTGTGATTCCTCCTGTTTTGTTTTTATTTCTGAGTAATGTCTTGGCTATTCGAGGTTTTTTCTGATTCCATATAAAACGAAGTAATGTTTTTTCAAGATCTTTAAAATAGGACAGTGGAGCTTTAATAGGGAGTGCGTTGAAATTATATATTGCTTTGGGTAGTATGGACATTTTGATAATGTTGATTCTTCCTAGCCATGAGCATGGTATGTTTTTCCATTTGTTAACATTTTCAGCTATTTCTTTTCTTAGAGTTTCATAGTTCTCTTTATAGAGATCTTTCACGTCTTTTGTTAGGTAAATTCCCAAATATTTCATCTTCTTTGGCACTACTGTGAATGGGATAGAGTCCTTAACTGCTTTTTCAATTTGACTGTTGTTGGTGTATATAAAGGCTACCGATTTATGAATGTTGATTTTGTAACCTGAGACGCTGCTGTATTCCTTGATCACTTCTAGGAGTTTTGTAGTAGAGTCCCTAGTGTTTTCCAGATACACAATCATATCATCTGCGAAGAGCGAGAGTTTCATCTCTTCTGACCCTATATGGATACCCTTGATCGCCTTTTCTTCCCTAATTGCGGTGGCTAAAACTTCCATTACAATGTTGAAAAGCAATGGAGACAATGGGCAGCCTTGTCTGGTTCCTGATCTGAGTGGAAATGATTCCAATTTAACTCCATTCAATATGATATTGGCTGTGGGTTTGCTGTAGATAGCCTCTATCAGTTTAAGAAAAGTCCCTTCTAGACCAATTTTCTTGAGTGTTCTGATCATGAAGGGATGCTGGATATTATCAAAAGCTTTTTCTGCATCAATTGAGAGAATCATATGGTCTTTGTTTTTTAATTTGTTTATGTGCTGAATTACATTTATAGATTTACGTATATTGAACCAGCCTTGAGACCCTGGGATAAAACCAACTTGGTCATGATGTATAATTTGTTTGATGTGTTGCTGGATTCTGTTTGTTAGGATCTTGTTGAATATTTTTGCATCTATATTCATTAGTGAAATTGGTCTATAATTTTCTTTTCTTGTTGGGTCTTTTCCTGGTTTGGGGATCAGGGTGATGTTTGCTTCATAGAACGTGTTGGGTAGTCTTCCTTCTTTTTCTACATTTTGGAACAGGTTGAGTAATATAGGTACTAATTCCTCTTTAAATGTTTGGTAGAATTCTGACGTGAAACCATCTGGTCCCGGGCTTTTCTTTTTAGGGAGGTTTTGTATAGTTGATGCTATTTCTGAACTTGATATGGGTCTGTTCAACATTTCCACTTGATTCTGGTTAAGTCTTGGAAGGTGGCATGCTTCCAAGTATCGGTCTATTTCCTTCAGATTTTCATATTTCTGAGAATAAAGTTTCTTGTAATATTCATGAAGGATTTTTTGGATTTCTGATGAGTCTGTGGTTATTTCGTCTTTGTTGTTTCTGATTGATGATATTAGAGATTTTACTCTTTTTTTCCTGATTAGGTTGGCCAGAGGTTTATCTATTTTATTGACCTTTTCAAAAAACCAGCTTTTTGATTTATTGATCTGTTGTATTATTCTTTTGTTTTCAATTTCATTTAATTCTGCTCTAATTTTGGTTATTTCTTTTCTTCTACTGGGTTTGGGGTTGGAATGTTCTTCCTTTTCCAGTTGCGTGAGATGTCCCATTAAGTTGTTAACTTCCTCTCTTTCCGTTCTCTTGAGGAAGGCTTGCAGTGCTATAAATTTCCCTCTTAGAACTGCCTTTGCAGTGTCCCATAGGTTCTGATAGTTTGTGTCTTCATTGTCATTTTGTTCCAAAAAATTGGTGATTTCTTTCTTAATCTCATCTCTGACCCAGCTATCATTCAGCATAAGGTTATTTAACTTCCATGTTTTTGTATGGGTATGCAGATTCCTGTTGTTACTCAATTCAAGTTTTATTCCATGATGGTCCGAGAAGATGCATGGAATAATTTCTATTCCTTTAAATTTACTGAGGTTAGACTTGTGACCTAAAATGTGATCAATTTTGGAGTAAGTTCCGTGGGCTGATGAGAAGTATGTGTATTCAGTTTTGTTGGGATGAAATGTTCTGTAGATGTCTGCTAAATCTAAATATTGGATGGTTAGGTTTAAATCTAAGGTTTCTTTGCTCAGCTTCTTTCTGGAGGATCGATCCAACACTGCCAAGGGAGTGTTGAAATCTCCAACGATTATGGCGCTGGAGGAAATCAAGTTACTCATGTCTGTTAGAGTTTCTCTTATAAATTGAGGTGCATTCTGGTTGGGTGCATAGATATTAATAATTGAGATCTCGTCATATTGAGTATTACCCTTAACAAATATGAAGTGACCATTCTTGTCCTTCCTTACTTTTGATGGTTTAAAGCCTACTGTGTCTGCAAATAAAATTGCAACACCTGCTTTTTTCTGATTACCATTTGCCTGAAATATGGATGACCATCCTTTCACCCTGAGTCTGTATTTGTCTTTTGAGTTGAGATGTGACTCTTGTATGCAACAAATATCTGGCTTGAGTTTTTGTATCCAGTCAGCTAACCTATGCCTCTTTAGAGGACAGTTTAAGCCATTCACATTGATGGAGAGTATTGATAAGTCTGGTGGAATTTTGGGTATCGAGTTTTTCAAAGGTCCAGTGGACATTTTTAATCCTTTCGCCAGTGTGGAAGTTGGAGTTTGATCCGAAGTTTCTGAGTGAGTTTACTTTTGTGGTATAGGATTGGGTTGGTCATTGTGGAGGATAGGTCTGAGAACATCCTGAAGAGCTGGTTTACTTATGGCAAATTTTTTCAACATATGAATGTCATTGAAGTATTTAATTTCTCCATCATAGATGAAACTCAGTTTAGCTGGACACAAGATCCTGGGTTGAAAGTTTTTTTGCTTTAGGAGATTAAAAGTTGATGACCAGCCTCTTCTTGCTTGAAAAGTTTCAGCAGAGAGATCTGCAGTTATTCTAATATTCTTACCTTTGTACGTTATAGTTTTCTTTCGCCGGGCTGCTTTGAGAATCTTCTCTTTCATGTTAACTTTAGTGAAACTAATTATGATATGTCTGGGAGATGGCTTATTGGGGTTGAATCGTGCTGGGGTTCTGAAGCTGTCTGCTATCTGAATTTCAGATTCTCTAGGCATGTCTGGAAAATTTTCTTTCATAATTTCATGTAGAAGGGCCTCTGTGCCCTTGGCAGCCACTTCATCGTTCTCCGAAATTCCTATAACCCTTATGTTGTGTTTTTTCGAATTATCTGAGAGTTCTCTGAGTGAGTGATCCGTTTTTGCTCTCCATTTCTCTTCCTCTTTGAGAGATTGGGAGCATTCGAAGACTTTATCTTCAATGTCAGAAATCCTTTCTTCTGCTTGCTCCATTCTGTTACTGAGGGATTCTACTGTATTTTTCATATCTTTGAGGGCTGTAAGTTCTTGTTTCAGTGTGTCTAAGTCTTTGGTGGTTTTGTCTTTAAATTCGTTAAATTCTTGAGACAATTTTTGAATTTCTCCTCGAATTCCTAATTCCATTTTATTGATCTTGTCTGCAAACCAAATTCTGAATTCGACTTCTGACATCTCAGCCAGTTGTTTATGAATGGGATCTTCAATCACATCTGCCGTATCTTTTCTTGGGGGGGTTGATCTATTCTGGTTATTCATGTTACCAGAGTTTTTCCGCTGATTCCGCCCCATGGTTATTTTACTCCCTTTGGTTTTTCCCCTGGGGTTTTATCGAGGGCCCGTACAGTGTTATGGCCTGAGAAACTGGGGCCCTGTCTGGTGTGGTGGAGCAAAGTGGTTCTGTCTTGTTTTTAGCTGGTTTCTGTTTGATCCTATTGCAACTTCTACTCTGGCTTGAAGTCTCAGCTGTGTGGAAAAATCAGCAATTAAGTCACCCCGCCTGCCCACCTCTGGCCCCAGTTGGAAAAGGAGAATCAAACCTTCCTACAATCGCACACCCAGGGCACCGCCTGAAGAGTCCTCAGTCTATTAGCCCAGTTCAAAAGGTCCGAATCAACTGTCTCAATCGGCACTTGTCTCGGGTGGAAGGGTTCAAGAGGTCTCTGGGAACTGGATCACAGGGGCCTGGTGACTCCTCTGACACAGCTCACCCCAGTGCAGCGTGGAGTCAGGAGGAGCCACCCAGCAAACAGAGCAGTCTGGGAAGGTTGACGTCTCCTTCCCCACTGTGCCCCTCCGTCGGACCCAGTCACTGGTATCTCTGCAGATGGCTAACCCAGTTGCCTGCAGTGAACAGACACTCCAGATGTTTGCACCTGCCTGAATCGCAAGGAAGTCTGCCAGGCCCCCGCAGACTGCCGCTATCTAGCAGGAGGAGATGGGGCCTGACATCTTTGAGTGTTTGATGCTGGTGATGGGAAGGAGGTGTTCACTCAGGCTTAGCCCCGTCTCTGATGGATGCTGCTAACAGAACAGAACAGAACAGACAACTTTGTGAGGTTCTGTCTCTGTTCCTGTCGTCGCCTACATAAGACCGGCTGTTTTGAGTTCAAACGTCTTTGCTGTTGGAGAATTGCGTCTGAACACCTCTCTGGGTCGGCCCCGCCCTGGAAGCTTCCCGGGTTTGTGAGCCGAGTGGCCGGTGGCCTCCTCTGGTTGCCCAGGGAGACAGGGGGTGTGGCCTCAGAATATCCAGAAGTGAGCGTTCTGCCGTTAAAGAAAAAACGGCTGTTGATCTACCTCCAGGGAACTGCTGCTCCGGTGTGGGCACTCAGGCGACCCTTTTCTCCTCTGTCCCACGCCCCAGAGTCAGCACTGAGCGGCCGCAGTTTGTGCTGGGTCCACACCCCTTAAGAGATCCCCCAAGAATCAGAACTCTTGGGGGATGGGCCCCCAGACCCCGATTGGGAGTGGAGGGGGGAAGCTAGAGTTTCATTCAGTTTCACGCAATACTACGGTCCGGGGAGGGCTCCTGCACTGCACCGCAGGGAAGTGCCGCCAAGGCTTGATTTCCCCTCAGCGGAGTGCCCTCTCCTCACTCACGTATCCCAGAGTCAGCGCTGACCTGACGCAGCTCAGGCACTGTGCACTCCCCTCGAGAAATCACCCAAGGAGCCGAACTCCTGGGGGATAGGCCCTCAGACCCCGAGTGAGAGTAGGGGCTCTCAGCTCTCAGCGGGGAGGGCAGTCTTATTCAGTCTTGTGCCCGGGGAGGGCTCCTGCACCGCACCACAGGGAAGTGCCGCCAAGGCTTGATTTCCCCTCAGCAGAGTGCCCTCTCCTCGCTCATGTGTCCCAGAGTCGGCGCTGACCTGACGCAGCTCAGGCACTGTGCACTCCCCTCGAGAAATCACCCAAGGAGCCGAACTCCTGGGGGATAGTCCCTCAGACCCCGAGTGAGAGTAGGGGTTCTCAGCTCTCAGCGGGGAGGCCAGAGTCTTATTCAGTCTTGGGCCCCGTGTGCCCGGGGAGGGTTGGTGCACTGCACCGCAGGGAAGTGCCGCGAGGCGTGACTCCCCCTCAGCCCGGTGCCCTCTCCTCACTTGCGCGCCTCAGAGTCAATGCTGACCAGTCGCAACTCGGGGACTGTCCACTCCCCTTGAGAAATCACCCAAGGATCCGAAGTCCTGGGGGATAGGCCCTCAGACCCCGAGTGAGAGTAGGGGCTCTCAGCTCTCAGCGGGGAGGCCAGAGTCTTATTCAGTCTTGGGCCCCGTATGCCCGGGGAGGGTTGCTGCACTGCACCGCAGGGAAGTGCCGTGAGGCGTGACTCCCCCTCAGCCTGGTGCCCTCTTCTCACTCGCGCGCCTCAGAGTCAATGCTGACCAGTCGCAACTTGGGGACTGTCCACTCCCCTTGAGAAATCACCCAAGGATCCGAAGTCCTGGGGGACAGGCCTCCAGACCTCAGTGGGCGGGAGGGGAGCGCCGGGGATTCAGGGTTGCTGGCAAAGGATTCCCAAAGTTTTACTCAGCCCTATGTCCGGCAGGAGAACGCCACGGCACCCCAGTAGGGGAGGTAGGTCCAGTTTTTAGAAGGTCTCTCCCGTGGAGTGTAGTGGGAGGGCCTTTAATTTCTGCCCGCTTGTTCAATTGTGGGGCTCATGAGCCGGTCTCATGGGGGAGGGGGACTCCCGTCCGCTTGGTGGTGGATTTTGTACCTTTTGTTTGCGTCCTTGTGATCACAACTTGCCTCAGCGGTGTTGATGTGCGTTCTTCAGCCTTCTCTCTTGGTGAGGCTCAAGTCCACCAGGATACTTACTAAATTCCTGTCCCTTAACTCTCCTTCTGGACGGGAGCCTTTGTTGAAAGCTGGCTTCAGTCCGCCATCTTGTCTCTGTCCTCTCTACTTCATTTTATTGTAAGAATCAGTACATGACACACATAGCATACAAAATATGTGTTAACTATGTTATCGGTAAGGCTTCTGGTCCACAGTAGGCTCTTAGTAGTTAAGTTTGAGGGAGTCAAAAGTGGTACACAGATTTTCAACTGCTTGCAGGAATGACACTCCTAATCCCTGAGTTGTTCAAAGGTTATCTGTATTTCCACATATTTATTAGATTTTTAGCTGTATTTCTAAGACTGTGTCACTGGTGTTTAGCTAAAGAATTTAATTTTAATCTGGTTTATTGTTTTAACTTATTTTTTCACAAAATTGGCTGCAGTTTTCTTTAAAGTTGCATTTTTGTGGTTGATGATTTAAAATTGTCAACACATCAATCAACTATCTCCAAACCATCATTTTTTTTTTTTTGTCAGTTTTTGGCTAGGGTTGGGTTTGAACCCGCCGCCTCCAGCACATGGGGCTGGTGCCCTACTCCTTTGAGCCACAGGCACCACCCAACCATCATATTTTTAAAGGAAAATTTACTCTACAGATTTTGAGCAAATTCTGCTAACTGGGGAATATTTTCATCTATAATGTGTAAGTATTTAAGCCCAAATAATTTTTTATATATAGTATCACTTTGCCTCCAACTAGCTCTCTTCAGCAACTTTACATGACAAAATTCATCCAAAAATGGTCTCTTATTATTTTGAATGCATCACCAAATTTAGATGCTGCAAAATTAGACTTTATCAATTTCAATCCATGAAAAAACATAGGAATGTATCCAAGTAGTAGTGTCATCCAAAGGTTCTCTTCACAAGTCAAGATATCCTAAAGCACAGTAATAGAAAGTCAAAATTAAATCACGTATGTATATGATTTGAGTTCTAATCATTTATTTTGTTTGGTTTCTGTCTTACATTTGCATAGATATGATTTAATGATCCATCTGTAGACTGTATTTCATTACAATTGGTATTAAAAGCTTAAATATTTTAGTTCTCTATTTGTTGAATATATTGACTAAAGATGTTCAATAGGTTTGGGGGAAATGCAACCAAAATTGAGAGGACTCTGTACACAAAGAAAAATCCTATACCCTAGGAAGACTCAAAAGCTCAAACATTCCTACAGTTTGATAGATGAAGGTAGCAAAGAAAGAAATCATGTGCTGCCAGGCTGACTTTGTTTTTGCATTCAACATTGTTTTTTTCACAAAAAATGTTGTAGTTCAGTTACTCTGAGTATAAGTAATGATAGAAACATAGCTGAAATTTTGACCACTTCAGCTTTTATTTTGATTGTTGAAGAATTCCTGCTTGTTTGAGCACGATCATGAACAACGTATGTAGCAAGCCAATTCCAAGAACACACCTTCTCAACACACTTCCTAGTGAAAGAATTCTATAACTTGTACCACATCACTGTCCTCCATGAAACATATATATGAACTATATGTCAAATATTTACATATTCACATAAAACCAAATTATCCTCCAAGTTGAACTTTATAATCAAATTTGCAATAACATGCACAATATCATGTGTTTCACTTGCACCAAAAGCTTTACTTTGATCTCATGAAACAGATGGAGAAATAAAATCATGGTTGGTATTAGCTGACTTTCCATGTTAAATATCTAAAATCTTTTGATATAAATCTAGCTTCTTTTAACTGTCTGTGAACTTCTCTGTTAATTGACCTGACACATGAACTGAAACGCTATGTGCATCAAAACATTTGGAATTGGAAATGAGGAAATGAAGAGTAGTTACTTGGTCAGAATAAATAGCCTTGCTCAGCCTTTATACCTTTGGCAGCTGTTTGTGTAACGAACATTGATATCTTTGACTACAGACTTAAAAATAACAACTAAACTTTGAAATAGATACATATCTTCATTAGCTTTCGTCTTCTGGTTGATGTAATGGTCTAATTAGAATGTATATATAATTGTAACTTAAATCTATATAACCTAAATATAATTATTATTTCATTATAATTTTAGTGAAATAATGTCATTGTTTATTCCACGAGGCTAATATAATTGTATTAAAATAACAAGAGCTTTGATGCCATCATACGAGAAGCAGAGGAGATATTCAATTTTAACTCAGCACAAAAGATCCTTTCTTTTTTCTCTCTTCTTTTTTGCCTGTTATCTTTAGAGAGCAGGTTTGGATGTTATGTCATTATGTTTATTACATTTCTCATTCCTTCCCACTATGCTCAAGGAAAGTTTCTCACTCCTGAGTACCTGAAGGCTCTTCTTGTGATGATTGCTAAGGATACTTGCCCTTGGCTGCTGAAGACCCTGTAGCTTCCTTTCCCAAGTGTTCACCCCAGGTTTGATCCACTCAACCTGATTATTTGGATCAAGCCCTGCATTGGCAAAGCCGATTACAGAAAGCCAACAGCTGTTCCTTACATTCCTTCTTTCTTTCTTCTCCCTCTCCCAGCCCCTGCCCTTCCAATGATGTACCACAGTAAGCTAAAAAGCAATGAAACCTTTTTGTCATTGAATTATAAATAGGAAAATGTCCTTAAATATTTAGTGGTTTTTGAGCCGAAATTTTTTACAGTCACTTTGGTTATTATCTGTGTTTGTTCTTATGGAGGCCCCCCTTCAATTCTTTCCCAGCAAGTGGATAGCTGCTGCATAGTATTTTGTAAATGGTCTGGCACAGATCACTAAAATGGAAAAAGCCAGGGATGCCTTCATGCTTTCAATGTTTCTATTTTTACTATTACTGTTACTAATATTTCTATCTTCTTACTATTGTAATGATCATTTATACATTTCTATCGTTTCAGTTCTAGACTGTTTCCATTTTCTATGCAATGCCTTAGTGAGGGCAACACTCGTTGCCCTGAAATCTGAGTGGTTTAAACAATCAAAGTCGATTGCTCTCTAAAATAAAGTCCAGTAGGCTGGGCATTGAGGAAGTGGATTGCTTCTCTGCTCCATAGAGTATGCCAGGGACCCAGGCTAACTGAAACTTTGCCACCTTAGAGGATCATGGAGCACCAGAAGACTTTGACCTGCATGCTATTAGCCAGTGTTGAGCTACACCTAACTGTACTTAACTGCAAGCAAAGCTGGGAAATGTAGCCCAGCTGTGCAGAAAGGACTGGAAACAAGTGTGGTAGATAGCCCAATAATCTTCACTGCAAACTAATTACACGTAGTCACTGGGCTTGCAAAACAGTCTGAATGAAAGCCTTCTGGAGAACAAATCTTAAAGTGTAAATTCACTGCCAAATACACATTGCAAGTGCTTGTTAAGTGCTTCAAATTGCCTTCAATTACTAGAGAAAATGGTAATTCCATTTTAAGAAGTAGGAACAAAACTTGCAAATTACGTTGAGAGACTAAAGAATTTTGTCTCTTAAAAGAAGGTATGATTCAGATAGATTCTCCATTGTCTTACTACTTTTGAGCATTTATTTGGGTAAGCCTATATATCTTGACAGCCCATTTGAAAGCAATTGGCAAGGCCAGGCATTGTGACTCATGCCTGTAATCCTAGCACTCTGGGAGGCCAAGGCAGGAGAATCCCTTAAGCTTGGGAATTGGAGACCAACCTGAGCAATAGTGAGACCACTGTCTCTATTAAAAAAAAATTTAAAAACTAGCCAGATGTGGTGGCCAGCGTCTGTATTCTCAGCTACTCAGGTAGCTGAGGCAAGAGGATTGCTCGAGCCCAAGAGTTTGAGGTTGCTGGGAGCTACAAGGACATGATGCCAATACACTCTACCCAGGGCATGGAGTGAGACTCTGTTTCCCCCCCCCCAAAAAAAAAAAAAAACAGAAAAGAAAAGAATTGGCAAGCTTATGAACCAACGCATCAGCCTTGCTGAACTTGAACTTCTGGAACAAATTCTAGCTTCAAAATCTGGTGCTCTTTGGAATTATTTATCTACAACTCCACAGCAAAATGGAGTTCTTTAACATAAGTTTGAAACTGCTTGCTGCTGCCATGATCATTTCACAGCATCTATTTGTATAGATGGAAGAGCCAGTCATAGCTCTTCCCTCACAATCTTTGACAGTTTCCAGTCTCATCGTACAAGTGAGGCCGCAAACAGAGGCCATTTATTTGCAGTCCTAAGCAGGCCTCTTGCCTCCAAGTCTGCATCTGCAGTTTCATCACAGATGAACATGTATTAAGCTACATTCTAAGTGGCATTTAAAAATTAATAGCATTTGTTTTCATCAATCTCTGTTCTAATAAATGATAATCATATTGGTGAGCATATTTCCAAAACTGTCTTCATAAAAGCTCCACATGATGGCAAAGGAAAATCATATTACCCAAACACTCTTTTAAAATTAATTTCTTAGCCAAGTTTATTTACCTGCTTATTAGCCCATTTGCTCCTTCATTTTTTTCACTCTTCCATTCATTCCTTCAGTCAGTCATTCTCAAATATAATCAATTTTATCCTTTTAGTTAACTTGAAAATAGCTACATGGTGTTCTTTGCAGAGGGCACATTTTGAGGAACATGATAGGATTCAAGATCCACGGCCACAAAGCCATAAGCAGAGAGCCCTTGTGACTCTTTGAGTAGTTGTATTCATGATGTATACTTGCACATGCTGCTGACATATTCCAGTTCATTCATTCATTTATGGATCCATTTTTCACGTAATTGTCAAACATGTACCACGTACTGAGCACTGTCTTAGGTCCTGAGGATCCTGTGATGGATAAGATACACAAATTCTCTCCCCTTGGGAACTAACATTCCAGTGGAACAGACACTCAGTAAGCAGGCAAATATGTACAATGAGATACATTTTATCACTGCGGCAAAAGCCAATTTTGTGATTTTTCCTGCCTCAACGGTAACCCTATGCAAACGCTTGCACACTACCATCACCCTTGTGATATTTGGCAGTTTGGAAAACTCCTACTGTGGGTGGACAAAAAAGGCTGTAAAAGAGTAAAAAGTAAGAAAGATAAAGCTGACTAATGATTGGGACACCAATCCAAGCATTGCATTTTGCCATTATTTTATTGTATTATCTTATTTTAACATTGCATGCCTCCTCATCTCCCTGATCGAAATAAGACTCGGGGTCCCAGGTTGTGGCTATCAAGTTATTTCTTCTCTTCCCAGTACACGAACACAAATTTTTAGAATCCTAAAGGCCCAGAGATATTATCTTCCTTAGCCCCATAATTTTATGAATGAGGTGAGTTAGGTTTAGAAAGAAAATTTGCAGATTGCAGAAGTAGTTGGGGGAAGGGCTGGAACTGGATTCCAGTTCAAGTTTTGTATCCTCAGGAAAGCACAACAGAGAACTCCAGCAGACTTGGGTACACGTAAAGCACAACTTTGAAGTTGTAAACTAAAAGTTGAAAAGTCTATTTGCAAGTCCTTTTTGTTCTTTCTCTCCAAGCTTCTTTTAAAGAAGGAGTTAGGTTTTCCTCATGAGGTCGAATATCTTTCTGACATCTGAACTGAATTGGAAAAGCAAGGCACCTGAAAAACAGAAATTCAAATCAGTGCCATCCCCTAAACACAGGTCAGCTAACACCTTTTTAAACACTGCTTTCATAAGATGAAAACATCCAACAATCTACAAGTTAGGGAAGAAGAAATAAACAAAAAGAAATCTAAATTTGCCAGCAACACATGGGAACATGTTACTGAAGATCAAAATGCAAATTAAAATTTCAGGATATCATTTTTTAAAACCTGTATACACACCTGGAGTTTTTCTAAGGATAATCCACATAGCTTATGAGAGTTGATAACATAGGAATACCCATGCACTACTGGCTAGTGGGCATGTATATTTGTACAACCATTCCAGAAGGCATTTTGTCAGAAAAATATTCCAGGAGCCCTGCGATGTTCATGTCTTTTGACTCAGAAATGCACATCTAGGAATTGGTCTTAAGGAAGTAATCAAAGATTCGATCAGTTGAAAAACCAGTTGAGATGAATAAAACAGGGTACAATACCATGAATGTAGATTGATCTCAAATTTTAAGGGAGAAAAACAAGGGTGTCACTTGGTGATAGGATTATGGACGATATTTGTTTTCTTCTTTATACTTTCCTAAATATTCTACCATTAAACATGTGTTATTTGTATAGTTGATTTGAAAATTTTTTAAATAATCCTTCAAAAGCTCTCTGCAGCTTCCTGCACCATATGAAACTCCTTACCTCCGCCCTCGGGATCCTGAGGGTCTGACCTATGAAATCTTTACTCTTCCCTACTTTGCATCAAGAACTCTCCACTTTAATTAAACCAACCTCTCCTGTATCCCTGAGCACACTCTTGCTCATTTGCTCATCTTCTTGATTATCTGTGACACAAGGATAATTGCCCATCTTACTGGATTGTTGAGAGTCAAATGAGGTAAAATGTGCAATAGTTAATAACTGCCACGTCCACAAATGTCAGTTGCCACTCTCTGTGGCCATGCCTACCTTTTCTCCAGCTGAACTAAACCTACCCATGATTCAACTCCTAACCCAGAATCTCTTTTTCTATGAAGTCCATCCTGACTTTGGGGGGACCAGTGAACCCTACAACTCTAATAAGAGAAAGGCTGAGGTTGAAGCACAGGTTTCTTTGGAACACCAATTCCATGTAATATTAGATCAAAGTTATGCCAGGAAAAAAATAGTGTATATGAATTGGGCAATTCAAGGAAAGTTTAATAATGGGCCATTCACAAAGAGGTGGGCACAGTGTAGGGAAATCACAACAGACAGTGCAGTACTCCAGGTGTACATGGTTACCATCCCTGAGCCTGAAGGAGAACCCAGAACCAAGAAGTAAAGAATCCTAAGGAGATGGCTCCAGATAAGAACTATGACTTTGGTCCACAGACACAGCCAATCATGGATGACCTAGCAGAGTGTAACCCGGGGAATAAATACCCTAACTCCTTCCTCCTTCTGATAATAAGATCAGATCCCACTGGCCAAACTAACCCAGAAGTTAAAGAATATATCACTTAGGGTTCTCCAGAGAAAAGGAACCAATATTTACAGAAAGAAAGGCAGGAAGATGGGAGAAGGGGAGAATGAAAAAGATTTTAAAGGGTTGGCTCATTTGGTTGGGGGAGGCTGGGTAAGGAGCTGACAAGTCCAAAATCCATAGGGCAGGCCAACAGGCTAAAAACTCAGGCAGAAGTTGATGTTGCCTTCTTGAACTTGAACAGTTCTCAAGATTGAAAACTGAGGAAACCTTAGTTTTCACTCTTAAGGCCTTCAAATAATTGAATGTGGCTCATCCACATGATGAAAGGTAATCTGCTTTACTTCAAGTGTATTGAGTATAGATGTTAACCACATCTACAACATACCTTCACGGTAACATCTAGATTAGTGTTTGATTAAATAACTGGGTAATGTAGCTAGTCGAGTTGACACATAAAACTAACCATGACAGAAGTCAAGGGGAACCCGTGGATGTGGTCCTTATGGGTCTGCCTCCCTCACAAGGTACAGAGCAGAATGGAAGAGGGGTGAGAGTAGGGCAAAGAGAAGACAGAAGGTATCCAGTACACTTTCAATCGCTATCTTGTGAGTAAGTGTTCTGTGGTAAAATAAATTTCAGAGGGTGGCACCTGTGGCTCAAAGGAGTAAGGTGCCGGCCCCATATACCAGAGATGGCGGGTTCAAACCCAGCCCCAGCCAAAAAAAGAAAAAAAAAATTTTTTTGAGAAATAGTGAGTTAAACAAAGTTAAACCAATGATTTTCCTAGTAAAATGAAGAGGGGAGGCATTCTGAACAAGAAAGGTATGATGTTCAAAGGCTTTCTTACAGGTTCATTGGCAGGCAGCATTGGTGGACTTATGGAGCCTGGAGTAAGATTACCAAGTACAGTGGAGGCAAGAAGGCCATTAAGTGAAGGAAGTTCCAGGCTAAGAGTATATAATTAGGAGGTTAAATTTTATTCTAGAGGTAAGTGAGAGTTATTCTAGGCCTCTAAGAATGGGAGTGGCCTGCTCCAAGTAATAAAGAAAGTATTCAAGCTGCTATGTGTAGGATGCATTGGAATAAAGATAAGAAAAGGAGAAGCCAGAGAGAAGACAGACGATGCACTGTGGGTCTAAGATGGCCATGAATTATTATGAGATGAGGGTGGGAAACAAAAGGAATCCTGAGAGCCAAGAAAAGTTGGAGAGGAAGAAATGCTTAGTGGCAGGCTAGAAGTAGAAAGTGAATATTTATTTCATCATAATTAAGGATCTACGGTATTGGGCAGCGCCTGTGGCTCAGTGAGTAGGGTGCCGGCCCCATATACCAAGGGTGGCAGGATCGAACCCAGCCCTGGCCAAACTGCAACAACAACAACAAAAAAAACAGGATCTACAGTACTTATTCAGTCCATGTAACTCTAATCAGCAACCAACTTTTTCATCCCAAACAAAAATTAGAGGATGCTTTATGTGAGAGATCTAAATGACATAATCCCCATCCATTCCATTGTACCACTAGAGGGCCACTTATTTCAATCATATAGTAATAGGAGATGAAATTGCAAATGCTTCTCAAGGAAAAGGCTCAGAAAAGAAGAAATTCATAATGGTAAATAATCAGTGTCATTGAAGAAAACTGTAGAGGGGCTATGTTAATAGGTGTAATAAAAGAACGTCTTTCATTACCACAATCAACACACTCCAGTAAGCAAAGAATCAGGAATCATGGAAGAAATACCATGTACATTTTCTTCCAGGAAGTGTTAGTCTCCCATCTTGGCAACCAAGCCCTTCATGGAAACACATACGGCTGTGTCCTGGCCTCCATTATAGCCTCCAAAAAGGACATGGGTAAAATCTTGTTCTCTCCAACCACGCAATCTGCCACAGTGGATGGAGCACACCATCTAACACATACCATGGACCAAAACAATGGCCACTGGGCTTAAAGAGTTGGATGATACAGGCACTGACCCTGCCACTTGACCCTAGCAAACAGTTTCACCTTTCTGAATATGCTTCCTCACCTTTAGAATGGAGACAACTTATCTTAGAGCAAAGTTAACATGAATGAAATTATGTTAATAAAAACATTTTGTGAACTAGAAAATATAACCCAAATCTATGGTTTTATTATTCCTAGGAGCAGTCACTGTCAGCTCTGCCTTGGGTAGAAAGGGTTGTACAGAGCCCTAAATATGGGATTGGCTGAGAACGATGGCAAGGATATCTCCAGCCAACCCCATACCTGAACCTCAAATATGGGAACCCCTAGAGTCCCCAGGAAGTGGGAAAAAAGCACCTAAATCCCATATCACATTCTCTTCCACCATCCTGTTGCCATGCAAACCTCTAGACATTCTTTTAAGGATTCTTTTGGCCTGCCATTTTGACTGCATTAGAGACAGAAAATGTGGCTTTAATATAGTTTCCCATGAATTGCTTTAAGAGAAGAATGTTTCTGCCATTTAATGAAGAAGAAAGCAAACAACAGTGAATTTCCCAAAAGGTCAGGGAATGGGAACATACAGGTAATTTCTCCTCTCAGAATAGCTTGGTCTTACCTAAAAAAATTACATCTCTCCTGAGTAATAAGTTACTGTTCTCCCAGATGTGGCAGAAAATTGGAAAACGCCGGCTGAGATGGCAGTTCCCTTTACAGAGAGCCTGAAATTAACAAGGAATTGTTAGCCATGGCCACCTGCCACATCAGTTATTAAAGATCAGCAGGGATCCAAGACCCAGAAATTACTAAAACTATTAAGGTAATCTGGTCAGTGGACCATGTTAGCAATCCAAGGATTCTGTGAAATGGATAGTATATACTTCAAAGACTATGCATATGACAATGACACAATGATAGCGCCCATTTATTGAGCACTTACCATATAGGCTGAGCACTAGGCATCAGCCCATTAAAGCCCCTCACAAAATCTTATAATGTACATACTACTATTTCTGCATTCATTGGGTTAAACAGCCCAAGCCCACTAAGAGAAGAAAAAGCAAAACCACCATACTTTTAAAGAAAAATCCAAAATAGTAGGAAGAATTATAGAGAAGAAAGACCTTTTCCTGAAAGGGTGGCATTTCTAATCTTTGTACTTCTGTATCAGACCAGGGATTAACAGTTTTGGCAGCAGCAGCAGCGGTTTTTTTTTTTTTTTTGTCACATACACAATAGATCAGAAGAAATAATTCAATGCTGAAATGGTCTCGTGTTCCATGAAAACTTAAAGAAGGATATGAGAGTGGCTCAAACACAATCTTTTGTGACAATAAGCAGCCAACCGCTCTTAGCAGAAGCCGAAGGACTTACAGGTTAACTCTGGGTGTTCCATTACAGCTACTAGTTCATCGATATCAGTTTCTGGAAAGCTACTTGGGCAAAGGAAGACAAGGGTTAACCTACGGTGTGAAAGAGAGGTCTAATAAAAATAATAAAAACCACAGAGCTCCCCAGATTTCAACATACTGATTTCTTATATTCAGGTATAAAGTTATCTTGATAAGAGGGGTTCCCCCCTTTATTCTTTACTTTTTCTTTCTTTATAAAAAATATTTGCTGATTTTAGAAAATTGTTTCCTGTGAATGAAACTCTGTGCTTTAGGGCTGATATGTTGTGACTTATGAAAATTTGAAATACCTGTTATGGATCAGCTCTCACTTAGCAAAGCTGTATTTCTCAGGTGATGATTGAAGTTGTAAATCAGTATTCTTGGATCTGGATTTCCTATAGTGAAGCAAATCGCCACAAACATCAGCTATAAGAATAAAATAAAATGAAACAAGCAGTAATAATAATAATTTAAAAAACCTTGACAGGCAAAAAAAAAAAAAAAACATCATACTGGTGTGTACAGAAGTAACAAGACTTCCAAGGCCTCAGCCTATGGACTTGAATTCAAGGTGATCATCACCAGCATCTCAGACTTTTGGCATTTAACTCTTCCTGCCTCACACAGGCCTTCCAAAGATTCCCCTAACCCAAAATAGTATTAAAAGTCTTCCAAGGATGCTTCTCCTGTGCCCATGGACCAGCTTGTTAGCTACAGTCACTATGTGACATCTTCACTGTCCTTTCTCCCCCTCCCGCTCCTCCTGTTCATGCAGCCACTTGGAGGAGCCACAGGGAATACTTTTGATCATGTTTCCTCACGGTCCCAGAGTTCCCAGTTTTGAAAATTCCGGACTGGTCCTGGACGCCACAGAGAAGCAGAGACACTGGCTCTCATCCTTTCACACTGACATCCATTGTCACCTGAATCCTCAAGCAGCTCGTTCAGTGTCTGCTTCTGCCTTCCCTCGTGAAGGCTCAAAATGTGACCCTCCTTTCCTAGTTTTCCCTGGTCCTCCTCCCCTTGCCTCAGTTTATGCCAGAGTATTTTGTGGAACACTTTTCACGATTCAAAATTTATATATTTATATATATATATATATTTTTTTTTTAAGAGACAGTCTCACTTTGTCACCCTCAGTAGAGTGCTGTAGCATCACAGCTCACAGCAACCCCCAACTCTTGGGCTTAAGCGATTCTCTTGCCTCAGTCTCCCGAGTACCTGGGACTACAGGTGCCCACCACAACACCCGGCTATTTTTTTATTGCAGTTTGGCCAGGGCTGGGTTCAAACCTACCACCCTCGGTATATGAGGCCAGCACCCTACCCACTGAGCCTCAGGTGCAGCCCCAAAATTGATATAATTTAAGAATAATTTTCCCAGAAGACTGACAAAGAATAGTAGCAGGTAGTTTTGCTTATCAGCTACCATAGCAATGGCACAAATAGAGTTTCTAATTCACTCAGTCCACCAGCTTTGAACATACGTGATATCAGTGATCTGCTTTCTCATTTGAGGAGATTCATATTATTCTAAATTTTATTTCAGAAAAGATACTTCACTAGCATTTATATTACATTATTTCATATTTATATGATCCAAATTCACATAAGGTTATATTAACATATGACTACATCAGCCCTTTCCACCTCAGCCCCCATTTCTTCTTTTTTTTTTTTAACACTCAAAAACCCCAGCCCCCATTTCTAAGGGGGAATGAATCTTACTTGAGAGATTCTATGGCGCATGGAATCTGGATAATGAGATGATTCTCAGGGAAATGAAACCAGATTACCCACCGCACCCAGAGGCCTGAGTATATCACAGAGGACCAAATGCCAGGAGCACTCACTCTGAGAAGGGAGCACCCTGCAGGAACAACATGGGGATAGAAAAGAGGAAGCAAATGACAGAGTGTCATGGTGCTGAGTGGGGAGTTTAGCTAAGAGGAAAAAGAAAGGTTTTTAGTGATATGCTCAAGTGGGCATGATGGTCAAGAGACAGAACAGCCATGCATTTTGGTTTCAGGGAAGACTTTACTTTTGATCAAGAGACAATGGGACGACATTTCATATTTTCATGAGCCTCTTCCAGAGAGAGAGTTTTCAGAAGTGCCACTCCTGGGCATCCTAGAAAGACTGAGAATAATAAAGATGTCTAAAGGGGATGCTCTGTTCAGTTTCACTGGCATTGAGAATGTACTTCCCCGTTGGCTTTTTTTTTTTTCCAAGAGACAGAGTACAGATGGGGATGGCTGTCAATTCTGTTTTCTGCCACAATGTCGCTTCTTTGAGAGCGACACTTTCCAGAGACTGCACTGAAGTTATACAAAGGACCTCAGACACATTCAACCTATGAACAGATAACCTAGTGAGGTCACCGACCTCTCAATCTTTGTTTCAGCTGAACTGGCATATAGTGCCACAAAAGTTGAGTGCTGCTAGAATCAGGGCTGTCTTCCTCCGTGTTGGGGGGCATATTCAAAATATGAACACCAACAGCCGGAAGGAATTCCGAGGAGCAAGCAGCCATCAGAGGTGAAAAACTAGGGACCGATGGGGATGATTGTCAAGAAAGAGGCTTTCCTTAAAAAAGGCACGAGGGGGATGCAAAGTTCCTCCCACTACTCACAGAGTGGCAAAACCAGTACTGGTAGCCTCAGAAGGTCTCTAAAAAGGTCTAACCTTGTATTCTGGGTGGTTTTAAACAGTGACTTAGCTGGGTAATGTTTTTAAACAGAAGCTTCTTTGAATAATATTTTGCATAGCCCTTTGACTACTTAGTGTATTCCCTCCAAAATGTGTCTGTCATATTCATATTTGTGTCATCCACAACCTCAACAACATTGTCCCTCTGTGACAGAGTAAGAAGACCATATATAGCTTGCAGGCTCTCTTAGAAACAGAGATGAGAAGTGTCAAAATTTTACAAGGTAAAACTTGTAGCCGTTATTTTCTTCCTCTGCCTATGCAATGTAATGACATTATAAAAATACCATGACATACACAGTGCCATCCAAAGTTAATTTAAATAAATGGGATATTGTTCATTTAATTACACAGCAGTCCCACATCTGACTTTGGATTGAGAATCCACTTGATTTAGTCTGAAATTATATATTTTAGAAATAGTTATTCCAAACTTACATCAAAGTAAAGAAATTAATGAAATTGACTTTTTTTAAAATGTAAAACCTGCCCATCTTGTATTGCCCTTCTGCAGATTCTACCATTGATAGTACAATTTATTATTTTATTTCAATTCAATATTCAAGGAAAGCTTTTGAAAACATTTTGATTACTCTGACAGCTGAAATGAAAGTTTTACAAAGACAGCATATCTGGAGCCAAAGATCTGGTTGACACAGTGAATGTGATGATGAAAATAATTTTACATCAGCCCAGCTTAGCATATTGGCTTCATTTAAAATTTATATCAGACAGGTTTTTAACACTTTTTTCCTAAAAGAAAACAGTAGCTTTCAACTCCTTCTGTTGGCCAAGAAAAGTTCTAAAGCTTTAGAGATTTGGATAGTTCTGAGTCCCAGAAACCTATTTCTCAGCATCTTATCTTAGAATGTTTTTCAGAGTTTTTGGAAAGGAAAGAAATACTAAGAGCTACCAATTAAGAAATTAATCCATTTTCAAAATAACAGTATACCCCTGCAGAGACTTAGGAAGTTGTGCTTGAACATGTGAAAAATGCTGGTGATAAAATATCCACCCTCTCAAAACTGTGTTATTAATAATTTAACACAGCAGTGGTTATAGATTCAAACTGGCAAGCCAATTCATGACCTATTACTGGCTTTAATTTCCCTTCACTTGGCTTTGTGGACAGAGAACAGGAAATTGTATACTTCATTTTTCCAAGACAATTGTAGTAGGCAGAATCATGATCCCCCAAAGATACCCACACCCTGATCCCCAGAACCTGTGAATATGTTACATTATATAGCAAAGGGTAATTAAGGTTACAGATAGAATTATAGCTGACAAATCAGCTGGCCTTAAAATAGGGAAATTATTCTGGATTATCCAGATGGGCCTAAAGTAATCACAAGCATCCTTAAAAGTAGAAGAAGGGCCAGGCACCGTGACTCATGCCTGTAATCCCAGCACTTTGGGAGGCGAAAGCAGGAGGAATGCTTCAGACGATGAGTTTGAGACCAGCCTGGGCAACATGGCAAGATCTCATCACTACAAAAAATGTCAA